>NW_007260484.1:870894-960016 GCF_000164805.1 Carlito syrichta
CTCAAGAAAATCCCTAATAAGCAATAAAAAAGAAGAAAAAAGATGTTGTAATACATTATCTATCCTTCTTTTTTTCTTTTCTTTTCTTTTATTTCTTTGTATTTGTAAAGACGAGGTCTCACTATGGTGCTCAGGTTGGTCTTGAACTCCTGGGCTCAAGCAATCCTCCTCCTTTGGGCACCCAAAGTGCTGAAATGACAGGCGTGAGCCACCATGCCAAGCCTTTCTTTAGATCTAGATCATTCTATGGGTAGAAAATTTATTTTCTGAAATTCATCATTTCTTTATGTTTTCAAACTCTCAAAAACCACAAATATAATAAAAGTCCCTTAACGTCATAAATGACATTTAACAACAAAAAAATTATTTAATGAAGAATAGGGCATTTATCATCTATCAGAAATGAAACTTTGTTATCACCCTAGGACTCCGTATTTCCTTTATACTATAACAACTAAAACAAAAATGTGAGGTATGAGGTTTAGAAAGAAAAAGACTAAACCGTACTTATTTTCAAGCATTGTAATCATCTATCTAAATAGAAAATTCAACAGATTCTACATCAAGCCAGAAATGTGTGGTGTTCTGGAATTCATATCAAGTGTTTCAGAAGGAGAATGATCAGCAAACTCTAATGCTGATAAGTCAAGTGATATGTAGTATGAATAATGAATGTTTTATCTGGCATGGTTCTCATGATCTGTGTCTTGTATAAAAATGCCTCCTTATATATTTTAAGTTCAGCCTAAAGGTTCATTCATACATAGTGAACTGTAACCTAACTGTGTAAATAGGCTGTAACCCACTCTTGTATCAATCGCCATTTTGGTCAATAAAAGGTGGCCAACTGTTCAAACCATGCTCAAATAGGACAAACGCCATACTGTCATCAATACGGCTGTTTCTTTATCTCACTTCCGTTTTCTGCATGTCACTTTCCTTTTTCTGTTCATAAATCTTCTTCCACCATGTGGCAGAGTTGAAGTCTCTCTGAGCCTACTCTGATTTGGGAGGCTGCCCGATTTGCAAATCATTCTCTGCTCAATTAAACTCTGTTAAATTTAATTTTTCTAAGTTTTTTTTTTAACACTTGGATAAGACCAATTTTTGTAATGTGGTAGGAAGAAATAGATCAAGAAAGGCACAAAAATAAATGGCATGTCATGAGTTTTCTCAACTCTTTCAAGGAGTATTGTAAAAGAAAATAGAGATCTGGGGAAGTAACCCATGGAAATATGAATTTTGTATTTTTGTTAAGATGGGAATTATATGCTGCTAGAAAGAACCTGGCTGCAGATTGGACAGAGAGATAGAAAAGAGAGGAGAAAAATACAGAAGTGAAATCCTTGAATAGGCAAGAGAAGATGACATTCATTTTGACAGGAATTAATGTAGATTTTATGTATTCAAATATGTAGTTGTTAGCATTGGAGAAGGGGGACAAAGAACAGCATTTAAAAGTATAAAGAGAAGTTGAAGTACTTGGCCTGTTTAATATTTAATCTTAAAAACTTAGAAAAGTAAAATGAGGTTGTTAGTACAAGTTTGGAGATTTTTTTTCTTAAATTACAGAAAATTTAAAAAAAGAGAGAGAGAAGCCACAGGATAGAAGCATTAATAAGTGATAGTACAGAAAATTGGTTAGATCATTTCAAATAAACTCTTCTGTTACCCACTTCGTAGGAATCATGGTCATCTTCTGAGAGTGCATTGGATAGGAGACTTTGGATTATGGTGGTAAAGTTCAATATTATGAATTCCTAGTAAAACAGATCTGCTTGGTTTGATGCTTTTCCCCAGAAGTGTTTGGATACCCAGTGGAGGACCAAAATAGTAGCTGGGTTGTTGGATAGAATTGCAATTTTGTTGAACTCTGGAGTGAATCAAGGTTTTGAGAGTGATGAGGAGAGACTAGCCATACATTAATCAGAGAGCATTTGTGCTGAACCACAGAACAGGGCTGATTAGGTTACCTCATGTGAAAGCATGCATTGGTGACATACCAGCAGAAGCACAATAGTCCAAAATTATAGAAAATTTTAAATAATATTTTACACATATTCACAATATTGTTTTTCATTTTCCTGGCTTTTAATCATTACTGAAAAATATAGGGTCAGTATAAAATTCATGTAAGGATTCCTTCTAATATGTCAGAAAATTACAAAGTCTTTACATTTCTTTCAGCTACCTTTTGCTCCAGTTTTTTTTTTCCAAAGAATTCTCAATCTTAGCAATGCATTTGTTTCTTCGTCATATGGAATGTTGTAAATTAAATAGCACTCTTTGGAATTGTGTGGTGTAGCAGACTTAATGATTATTGCACTTTATCTGGGGTGATTTGCCCATTATAGATTTTATCCTGAGTTCTTTATTTTTTTCTAAGTACCACTGATACAAGGGTAATTGTATGAATAAGACTTTCACTGAAGGCTTAGCTTAATGGAGGAGAACTACAGTGGAAGCAACCACTTAAAATTGACAAATAGAATTACTCTAAAAATTCATCTGGCATTTTCCCCAGTGAGAAATTATCACTGGTTCTGCTCAGAGGTGCTTGTGCACATGATTAGAGAATAAAAAGCATTATTTTTTAGGTACCATACCAAAGAAAGGATCATCTACGCCAGACCTCCACATTAAGATATTTAATTATTCACAATTAATTTAACATGAAATATTTTCTGAAACATAATCAAAATCTTAAACAGGATTTCCTTCTACTTTTATCTGAAAAAAGAGAAGTATTAAAATTTTTTCTCCCAATGTCCAGAAGAAACCCATATACGTTATGATTTTTATTTTTCTTTCAATGAACACATGCAAGGAGGAATCCAAAAAAGCCAAAAAGCCTGGAATTTATTTATTAAGAGTTGTGTATGTATTTGAACCTGTTTAAACTTCAGTCACCTTCAGAGTACTCTTTGTTTGATGTAATACACCTATTGAGATTTTTTTTTCTACTCTCAAACAGTTTTTGAACTTGTCAACTTTGATTCCTTTTAGTGCTTCTGCTGTTTTTTGTTTCACCCCTTTCACATGGACAAAATATTTCCCTTTGAGGGCTTTTTTCATTGGATAAACAAAAAGAAGTTGCTTGGCAAGATCAATGAATAGAGAGTGTGGGGCATGGGGAGTCATGTTTTTGGTCAAAAACTGCTGAATACTCAGTGTGGTGTGGGTGGGTGTGTTGACATGGTGGAAGAACCAGTCACCCGTTTGCCCCAACTCAGGACGTTTCTTCCAGAAATTGTGACACAACAACTTCTCAAAACTTCTAGATTAAAACTTTGGTTGGAGCAAACCCTTCGCGTCCCCTCCCACTCTGGGAGCTTTTCTGTCCTCTTAATAAATCCTGCTTTAAAAAAAAAAACTTTGGTTGACCGATTTGGTGGAGGAACAAGTTCTGGGTGTACTACAAAGCACCTGTCCTCCAAAAGATAATTTCATTTTTTGGGTGGGTCCCTCCTCGTATACATTATATGTGTGTACATGTGTAAAAATATTTTGGAATTTGATCAATCCATTTACACCATTTGCCAATGATTTGGGCTTGATTTTATTTTTGTGGTTTACTAATATGTTATAGATATCTTTCCATGCTGGATTTATATAAACCTATTGTAATAACTACATAGTATCCAATAATGTGGCACAAAATAATTTTTAGTGATTTAGTAAGGTTTTTTTCCTAAGATGTTACTACAATAAAGATGACTATAAATAAACTACTTGAAAATATATCTATGAAGGTATATGCAACACTTCCATTAGAATAAATGTACAAAAGGAGTTTATGGCTTATGATAATATGATTTGAAGTTTTCACAATTATTGTCAAATCCCTACTTTCATTATCTATCCCAATCATATATTCACTTTTACCTTTTTATAAAGAATATATAACAGGATCTCTTTCCCAATGCCCTAAACAATACTGAGCATGCGTGATTTCTTACTTTTGTCAGTCTTCTAGTACTGTTGCTTTCCTATGAATCTCTTAAGATTATGAGGATGAACTTCATTTTATGTACTTATTAAAGACAAACAAATAAAGACTTGCTTTTCTACTGCTGTTAGTTTCTCTTTGTAAGTTTGCTAATGTTACCATTAATTTGTTTATTGGACTGGATGTGGTAACTCATGCAATAATCCTAGCATTTTGGGAGGTCTGGGGAGGAGAATTGCTTGAGGCTAGCAGTTCAAGACCAGCCTGGGCAATAAAGTGAGACCCTTGTCTCTACAAAACAATAGAAAAAGTAGCCGGACACAGTGGCATGCACCTTAATCCAAATTGCTTGGGAGACTAAGGCAAGAGGTTCACTTGAAACCAGGAGTTCAATGCTGCAGTGAATTGTGATCATGCCATTGCTCTCTAGCCTAGATGACCAAGTGAGACCCTGTTTCAGAAAAAAAAAAAGTTGTTTATTATTTTTCTTATTCATTTAGAGAAGTTCCTATGAAATACTTACAAATAAACATTTTTCCCCTTTCAATCTCTTCTTTGTTTAAGCATCATTCAGTATATTGAAGTTGAAGTGTTTACCATGTTGTCTTTTCTTGGTATTGGGTTTTATTCTCTTTTTTTGTTTTGTTTTTGTTTGTTTGTTTGTTTTTGAGTTGACGTCTCACTCTGTCGCCCAGACTGGAGTGCAGTGGCCGCTCCCGGCCACCGCAGCCTCGACCTGCTGGACTCCGACGATCCTTCCGCCTCAGCCTTCCAAGTAGCTGAAACTACAGGCGCGCGCTACCACGCCCAGCTAATTTTTTGATTTATTGTAAAGATGAGGTCTCGCCTGCCCAGGCGGGTCTCGAACCCGCGGGCTCAGGCAATCCACTCACTTCAGCCTCCCAAAGGCAAGGGATTACAGGCTGAGCCACCGAGCCCGGTGAATTTTATTCTTATTTATGATCTTCTGTATGCCATAGTTATTTTTTTTTTAATTTCAATAATTTCCTCATATATTTTAATTCGCCAAGTTCCAACCCCACTATTCAATAATTACACATCTCAAATCTCAAAAGTTCTTTTTTCCCCAAATTATGCTTTACATTTTTAGAAAAATAGAAATTATAAAAAGTTTTCATAAAATTATACTTAAAGATTTAACCTGGTCTTAACCTGATGATAAACTTCATCATTCTATAGTTAAGTGCTTTCAGTATATTATAAAACCTATAATAGCCTCAGTTTCTTTATCAGTCTAACACAAATAATCATAATTAGCACACAAATTTGTAGTGAGAATTAAACAAATAATGTATGCATTTAACCATATAAATTATCCACAAATGTCAGCTTTATTCTGTCTTGGTACATTAAATTTACTTAATATATGCTTGAAATACACAAAGTAAAACTAAGTAGTCTTATGCTATGATATTTAAGACCCATGAAATTTTTATTGTATTTATTTTTTAAATTATGTATTTGAAATTATAAATTTTATTTTAAAATGTATGTTCCAATACATCAATTTGAATAAATCATGCAAAAAATTTGTAATTCCTATATAGAAATCAGGTTGTTCCTGGTTGCTCTCTTATGTGACATTTCTTCCATGTAAACTTTTTTTTTATAGATGTGGGGTACAATTCAGGGTTAGGTATACAAATGTTCATTATAGAGGTACCCTTGATGATGAGGTGTGTAACCCTGGTTGTTTCCCACTACCGCCAATACATTTCTTACAGTATTGTAATATTTGTTCAAGGTCCGCTTATGAGTGAGAACACATGGTACGCTGTTCTTTGTTTCTATGATTGATCACTGAGTATGATAGATTCTAAATCTATCTAAGTTGCTGTGAAGTCCATACGTTTGTCTTTCTTTATGGCTGTATAATGTTCCATTGTGTATATGTACCAGTTTTGTTTTTGTTTTTTCACCCAGTCAAGTTTCAACGGGCAGCAGCACAATTGGTTTCATGTTTTTGCTATTGTGAATAGTACTGCAATAAACATGCATGTGCAGGTATCTTTTCTGTAGAGTGATTTGAGTTCTTTGAGTATATTCCCAATTGGACGAATGCTGGGTCATATGGAAGGTCAATTTCTTGTTCTTTCAGAAATCACCACACCGTTTTCTAAGGAGATTGCACTAGTTTGCATTCCCATCAGCAGTGTAGAAGCGTTCCTTTTTCTTTGTTTCTTTGCCAGCATCTGTTGTCGTTTGTTTTATTAATGATTGCCATTCTTACTGGGGTTTGGTGGTATCTCAATGTGGTTTTGATTAGTATTTCTCTGATGGTTAGTGAGGCTGAGCATTTTTTCATGTGTATGTTGGCTGCCTGTATATCTTCTTTTGAGAAGTGTCTATTTATGTCTTTTGCTCACTTTTTAATGGGGCTGTTTGTTTTTTTCCTTTCAGCAAGTTTGAATTCCTTGTAGATCCTAGATATTAGCCCTCTTTCAGTTATTCAGTTGGCAAATATTTTTTTCCCATTCTGTGGGCTGTCTCCCGGCTCTCTTGATGGTTTCTTTTGCTTTGCAAAATTCTTTCATTTTGATGAAATCCCACTTGCCTATCTTATCTCTTATGACATGGGCACTTGGGGTTTTGATTAGAAATTGGCTACCAGTTCCAATTTACATAAGGGTGTCTCCTGCATTTTATAAGGTTCTTATAGTTTGAGGTTTTGCGTTTAGGTCTTTGATCCATTTAGAGTTGATTTTTTTGTCTTGTTATAGGTAGGGGTCCTGTTTCAATCTTCTGCATGTGATCAGCCAGTTTTTCTAGCACGATTTATTGAATAGGTTCTCCTTTCAACTGTGGTTGTTGTTGAAGACTTGTCAAAGATGAATTGGTTGAGAAATTGAGGTTTTGCTTCTGGAATCTCTATCTTGTTCTATTGATCCATATGCCTGTTCTTGTGCCAATACCAGGTTGTTTTGATTACTGAAGACTTATAGTAAAGTTTGAAGTCTGGAAGTGTGATAACTCCTGCTTAGGGACAGGAGAGGATAGCTTTTGCTGAGGGTTGTTTTGGCTATTCATGGTTATTTATGATTCCATATGAATTTCTGTATTGCTTTTCCAGGTCTGAAAAGAATGATGTTGGTAACTTAATGGGTATTGTGTTGAATCTGTAGATTGTTTTTGTTAGGATGGACATCTTAACAATGTTGATTCTTCCTATCCATGAGCATGGAATATTTTTCCATGTGTTTGTGTCTTCTTGTATTTCTTTGAGCAGTGTTTTATAGTCATGTAAAGTAATTTTAAAATTTCAAAGTTATACTATTCTCCCACTACCCATGAAAAATATGAAAACTCGTCCTAATTTAATTTTACACAAAAACTTAGGCCCAAAGAGATTTGATGGCTCATCTAGTTTTATATGATTGATTAATTAAGCCTGAATTATATTTCTGATTGTCTCCTAGTTCAGGATTCTACTTACTACACCAGTGCCAAGGAAGTTTTGAAGCTTCAAAACAGTGTTTCTCAAACTCAGACATGCACCAAAATTACCTGGAGGGCTTCTCCAACCCAGAGTGCTGGGTCTAACCCTCAGGAGTTTTTCATTTAATAGGTGTAGCTTCTTTAAGAAGTGTCTAGGTGATAGTAATGAGACTCATCTGGAAATTACTCTTTGAGTAACACTGCACTAAAAGATGCATTCTTGAGATCATCATGAATGAATTAGAGACCATATGGGTAGGGCTTCATGCTTGCCATCTCAGTTTCAACTGAAGGAGACTCATTTTTTCAGTTGTACACTTTGTGCTTGCATACAAACTAGCCGACAAAAAGTTTCTGCTGCCTGAAAAATATTTAAACAATAAATAAAAGTTTAAAAACTTGCCTCAGTATGGACCAGCTAACCCATTTTTTGTTTGTCTATTTTATGCTTAGTAACATATATAAAATATCCATTTACCACTCTTCTCAACTTGGATGAAGACTCTTCTAAAATAGAGTACCGAGCCGGGCTCGGTGGCTCAGCCTGTAATCCCGCGCCTTTGGGAGGCTGAGGTGAGTGGATTGCCTGAGCCTGCAGGTTCGAGACCCGCCTGGGCAGCGAGACCTCATCTCTACAATAAATCAAAACAAAAATCAGCCAGGCGTGGTAGCGCATGCCTGTAATTCCGGCTACTTGGAAGGCTGAGGCGGAAGGATCGCCAGAGCCCAGCAGGTCGAGGCTGCAGTGGCCGGGAGCGGCCACTGTACTCCAGTCTGGGCGACAGAGTGAGACTCCAACTCAAAAAATAAAAAAAATAAAATAAAATAAATAAATAAAATAGAGTACCACAACATCCTACAGTTATATGCTATATGCCTAGAATCATCAAAATAACCTAATGGTAGACTTCTTAGAACCAGGCAAGTCAGTGTAGTATGAGAGGGAATCCATCCTTAGAAGTTCACATACAAGCATTTTGACTCAGTTGGACACTTCATGGGTGTTGTTTTCTATGTTTGCTTGTTTGTGTGTGTGTGTGTGGTGTTTAAACATTCACAAAAGGCCTTTTTGACAACTATAGTAAGTTCCTTTAAACATCAAGCTAGCCTCTCCTTTCCCTAATCTCTCACTTTTTAAATTAATGAGTGTGGTCTTAATGGTCTCTCCAGGCACATTCAGCTGTATCTTGCCATGATATTGAGAAAAGCATAAACAGAGCTATGCTCGAAGCATATCTCCTAGAGAAAACAATAAGTAAACTGTTTTTTTTTTTACTTTCCTGGACTAACTCTGCCTTGACTTTCTCCATCTCATTCTACCCTCAGTTATTTTAAAGTAAGGCTTTTGCAGTCAAATACTTTTTTGGTGATATTGCGCTACATAAGAATTTGCTGAGACCCATAAAATAACTTGAATTCACTTGGCCAGAGTCTTTTCTCAGATTTCAGAAAATCCTTTATCTGTTCAGTTTTTTCACAGTCCTTAAATTCAAACTCTCTTCCGCATAGATAACAAGTGGTTTGCACAAAACAGAACACAGTTCTCTCTGCATCTGCCTTTCTCTGTAATTGTTCCAGTATGCAGAATTCATGGTTATGAAAAAAAAAATACACTTGAGGAAGGGAATGGTTTGACATAATTTACACTGAGTACAAAGTTGTGTCCTAGAAGCTGTCTTGGAATTCAAATGGGAAGACCTATTTTTTAGTCAAGATAGCATCTTGCCAACTATGAAACTTGGCATTTTTCCTCTCTGGAATGGGAATTTCTCAGCCTTTGCCTCAAAGAACTACAGATGGTCCTGACTTACAGTGGTTTGACTTATGATTTTTTGACTTTATGATGCTGTGAAAGCAATACACATTTAGTAGAGACTATAATTTAAATTTTGAATTTTGATCTTTTCCCAAGCTAGTGATATGTGGTACAATACTTTCTTGCAATGCTGGGCAGTGACAGTGAGCCAAAGTTTCTAGTCAGCCAGGTGACCACGAGGGTACACAAATGATACTCCACAATGCACTGTGTTGACAGATGATTTTGCCCAACTGTAGGCTGATGGAAGTTGTGTGGGTATGTTTAAGGTAAGCTAGGCTATAACGTTCCATAGTTTAGGTGTATTAAATGCATTCTCAGCTTGCAGTATGTTCATCTTATGATGGATTTATTGGGATATATCCCATTTTAAGTGAAGGAACATCTGCACAGAATGTGGGACTCAACAAATGCTTTGTAACATAGTAGTGTTTTATAATTGTAGAAGTAGAATTATTTATCTTTTTCTCCCTTAAAACACACTTCCCAACCATGTCAGTAATTTGCAGTTTTCATTATCTGAAATCATCAACTCCATCAGGTTTAAATAATAATCAAAGGAAGACTTTTATGCCTCCTGAGATCTTCTTTCTCTTAACTTTGGTCTGGGAAGCGCTGTCATCAAGCCAACTTTGATCAGATGAGACAGTGAGGGCCCAACTACAAGAGAAAGCTATTCGCGATTTGAAATAAAGGCAACAGTATACTAACCATAACAAAAGAAAGTGTAAAACCTTCATGCACCAAAATCTAGCCCAATATTGAATGGTAAAGCAGGAATTTGAGGAGTATTAATAGTGAAATAAATAGAAATGTGATCATGTTATGGGTTTTGTCACTGAGAGGCTCTTAGTTCATCCAAGACAACTAACACTTGAAAATGCAAGAATGAGCCGGCCTCGGTGGCTCAGCCTGTAATCCCGCGCCTTTGGGAGGCTGAGGTGAATGGATTGTCTGAGCCCGCAGGTTCGATACCCGCCTGGGCAGGCAAGATCTAATCTTTATAATAAATCAAAAAATTAGCTGGGCGTGGTAGCACGCGCCAGTAATTCCGGCTACTCGGAAGGCTGAGGTGGAAGGATTGCCGGAGCCCAGCAGGTCGAGGCTGCGGTGGCCGGGAGCGGCCACTGCACTCCAGTCTGGGCGACAGAGTGAGACTCCAACTCAAAAAAAAAAAAAAAAGAAAATACAATAAATGTGATGAATATGATATGATATGCAAGTAGATCGATGGAAGTGAATATAGAGATAGATGATAGATAATAGAAAGTTAGACAGATAGGTAGATAGGTAATACGGTCATGGAGATGAGACAGGCATTATAGGGAGAGAAGAATTACCAATCTACCCTTCCTAGATAAGTTACACAAGCATTCAGAGAGGGTCAGAGTCATTCCTTGGAAATATTGTCGGTCTCCTTAGTAATATCCTTAAAAGACTGACTGTAGCTTCCCTCTCATACCCTTAATCCATTCAGGTCTCTTTCCATTTCTCTCCAGTAGAACAAAGAACAGTTAATATTTGAGTTGGCAACATCTGAAATGATAAGCTTACAAAGAAACACTCTTCTTCTATGTTGAGAAGCGTGTAAGTCACAGATTTAGCTACCTAGTTTGTCCTTGAGAATATAACAGTTCTCAGCATGTTTTTTCTGTCACTTAAAAGAAATTCCATAGGGACAGCAGCACTTCTTCCAGTTTATTAATTCTGATCAGTGTGCCTAAATGTCCACTGATTTGCTAACAGCTTATAATAAAAATTTTAAAATCTGCCACATGACTTGAAAGCAAAAAAAAAAAAAAAAATCTGTATTGCTTCATTTTCAGTCTTGAAGAGAATGCATTTAAAGGTATACATTTAGGTACCAATGAGCTTTGCAAGGTCATAGTCTGGCTTCTTATATAATATTCTGTGAAATTAATAAGGAACCCTACTCAAAATAATGTCTACAACTAAAAAAAAAGGAAAATAATTGCTGATAACAATTCATTTTAGCTCCATTCTTTAAGTTAAATGTTACTAAACTCAGCACTTCCTCTCTCAATCCTCCCATTTCCTCTCTGTCTCTCTGTCTTTGTCTCTCTCTCTCTCTCTCTCATTTTAATGCAACACAAGAAAAATGCCTTAATTAAATATCCTAAAGAGAATATTGGTCACTTAACATTTATGATCAGATGAAAATGAAACGCTCTCTCTGTAAGTTCTGTGACAACTTACTTTTTCCCATTTTCACTCTTCCCCCAGTATCTTGTATGATGCATGCTTTTAGTTGGCCCTCAACAAATATGCCTAACATGAATTAATGTCAGGTACAATAGGTGATATATACAAGAATGTTCCTAACAGTACTGTTCACAATTGAAATTTTTTAAAGAAAAAGAAGTAATGCAATACCTATCAAGAGGAGAGTGGATGAATGAACTTTGCTATATTCACACAATTATATAATGTATAATATTTACAACAAATAAACCATAGGCACACTGGATATGGATAAATATTAGCAATATCTTACACAAGGGTAAATCTCAAAAGAGTACATATAACTAATTGCCTCTTGCATGGTTAAAAAACTAAATTACAAATAAATATTTTTAGGGATGCATGTATATGCAGTAAGAAATTATGTACAAAAAATGTTAGTGAAAGATGGATTTGGCATTTGGGGAAATCATTATCTCAGCTACAGTTGGGGAACCAGAGGGTATGTTGCCAAAAAAGTATTAGATGGTCAAATAAATATAAATTTTTATGAAGTTCCAAGCTTTTTTTAGTGGGTTCTGATAACATACAAATAACTGATTGAGTATATATGTTTCAAATGTTAATGATGAGAGTGTGTTGTAAAACCAAGATCATATCTGATTTAGATATTTGACCTGAGGTAATCAAGTAAGCACACAAAAATCAGTATGTGAATGGTGGACTGAAAATATTGAGAGATCTATTTCTCTGCATCCTTGCTAATACAATCATCCCTCGATATCCACGGAGGATTAGTTCCAGGACTCGTCCCCAGTCATGCCTTGCCCCCAACCCCGGGTACCAAAATCTAAGGATGCTCAAGTCTCTTATATAAAATAGCATAGCATTTGTACATAACCTAAGCATGTTTTCCTGCATACTTTTAATCATCTTTAAATGACTTGCGATACCTAACAGAATGCCTACACATCATTTCATTGGCACAAATTCAACAGTGTTCAGTGTGCAGCAAATTATATATATAGAGAGAGAGAGAGCTATATAGAAAGAGAGAGAGAGAGAGACTCTAGTAGTCCTAGTGAGCATGAAGTGACATCTCATTGTAGTTTAGATGTGCTTTTCCCTAGTAACTAATGATACTGAGCACCTTTTTGGGTTTTGCTTTAGTTTTTTGTTTTTTTCCAATTTAAAAATTGGGTTTTCTGTGTTTGTGTGTTGCATTACAAGTATTTTTTATATAATCTGAATGACAGATCATTACCAGATACATGATTTGCAAATATTTCCCCCCATTCTGCCCATACTCTTTTTACTCTCTTGATGGTGTCCTTGATGCATGAAAGTTTTAATTTTATTTTGAAGTCCAACTCATCTATATTTTCCTTTGTTGCTCATATTTATGGTGTCATATCTAAAAATTTGTTATCAAATTTAAGGTTATGAAGATTTATTCCTATGTATTATTTTAGACGATTTGTAGTTTTAGCCCTTAAATTTAGCTAGTTGGCCCATTTCAATTTCATATTTGTGTGAGATATGTTGTGTGGTAGAATTAAAACTTTATTTGTTTTCAAGTAAATAGTCAGTTGTCCCAGTACCAGTTGTTAGCGTCTTGGCACTCTTGTTGATCAGTTTGGCATCCTTGTTTAAAATAAATTGATCATAAATGTATGGTTTTACTTAGGGACTCTTATTGCCATTTCATTAGTTTATATGACTATTGCTGTTTTGATTACTATAGCTTTGTAGTAATTTTGAAATCGGGAGGCATAAGCTTGTATTTCTGCTTTAATATTATTTTGACTATTTAAGGGCCTTTACAGTTCCACATGAACTTGAGGATTTGTGTTTCTCTTTCTTCATAAAGGACCCCTTGGAATTTTGATAAGGGTTGCATTGCATCTGTAGTTCACTTTGAGTAGTATTGACATTTTAGCAATGTTAAGTCTTTCAATTCATAAACATGAGACGTCTTTCCACTTATTGAGTTGTTCTTTCATTTCTTTCAGTAATAATTTTCAGTTTTTAATGTACACTCTTTTCATGTCCATAGTTAAATCTACTCCAAGTTGTTTTTTTTTTCTTCAAATGCTGTTGTAAATCTTTCTTAACTTCCACATAGTACTTTTATGTTGGTGATTAGAAATGCAACTTGTTTCTGTGCATAGATAAGTTCATCACAACATGTAGAATTGTTTATTATTGCTAGTAGCCTTTTTTGTGGAATGTTTGATATTTTGTATATATAGAATTATGTCATCTTTTTAATTTTTTTTATTAGATTATAGAGATGTGGGGTACAAGTGAGGATTAACTATGTAAGTAGGCTGCATGCAGGTGAAATTTGGGCTTGTAACTGGCCCTCACTCCTCCACTAGTAGACCAGGTATCCTTTACGTTGTCACCAGTTCCCAACCTTTTTCTTCCCTCACTCCCCTAGCAGTGCCCAGCAACTACCAATCCCTTCCTTGTGCTAACGTGATGATTGTTTAAGTCCCACTTATGAGTGAGAACATGTGGTATTCAGGTATATTTTCTGCGATCAATCAATTAGTATGATTGTCACCAACTCCATCTAATTTGCTGCAAAGTCCATGAATCATGTTATTTTTAAAACGAAGTTTTACTTATTTTTTTAATTGTGATGCTTTTTAATTACATTATCTTGCTTAATTATTCTGACTAGAATTTCCGGGGCAATATTAGTAGAGGTTAAAATGTGCATACTTTGTTCCTGATCTTAGGAGAATATCTTCCCATCTATCATCATTGACTATGATGCTAACTATGAAGCTGTGAATTTTTCATAAATGCCTCTTGTCATGCTAAGAAATATCCCTTCTATCTTTTTTTTTAATGTTGTATCCTAAAAGGGTGTTAGACTTTGTCAAATGCTTTTCCTATGCCAGTAGAGATGATCATATGGACTTTTCCCTCCTTTTATTGCTATGAAGTCTTATAAAGAATTTTTAAAATTTTAAACCATTTTTACATTCCTGAAATAAATCTTAATTTATCATACATACTGATTTTTCATGTTTTTGTGAAAGTGTCTTTGTCTGGCTTTAGTATCAGAGTTATACTGGCCTCATAAAATTAGTTAGAAAGTGCCCTCACCTCTTATTTTCTAGAAGTTTGTGAAAGAGTGGTATTAATTATTTTTAAAATGTTTGTTAGAATTCACCTGTGAAACCATCTTATTTTATTTACCTTTATTTCTGATTTTAGTTATTTATGAATTCTTTTTGGGTGGTGGTGTTCTTAATCATTACAGCTAAAATTGTTCCAATTTTGTTAATTTTCCAAAGAATAAAATTTGGATTTATTAATTTTCTCTATTGTTTTTATATTTCATTAATTTCTGGTCTAACTTTTATCATTTCTTTCCTTTTGATAGCTTTGGGTTTATTTTGCTTTTGTTTTTCTAATTCCTTAAGAGTAATGTTAGGTTATTGACTTTAGATCTCCCTTCTTTTCTAATGTGGTCATTTATAGATTCCACTCTGAGCACTACTTTCCCTGCATTATTGTTTTCATTTTTATTCCTCTAAAAGTATTTCAAATTCCATTTGTGATTTCTTATTTGGTGCACTGGTTAAGAATGTGTTAATTTTGTATATTGGCAAATTTTACATTTTTTCTTTCTGTTATTGATTTCTAGCTTATTCCATTGTGGATAGAGAAGATAATTTGCATTATTTCAATCTTTCTAAATATATTGGGACTTTTTGTAGAATAACATATGGTCTATTCAGGTGAATGTTCCATGTGACTTGCCAATAAAATGTATTCTGCTATTGTTGGATAGGTCTAGTTGGTTTATACTACTGCTCCAGTCTTATATTTCTTTCTGAGGCTTCTTTCTGGATGTTCTATTCATTATCAAAAGAGCTTACTGAAGTCTTCGACTATTATTAAAAACTTATTCATTCCTCCTTTTAACATTGTCAGTGTTTGCTTCATTTGTTTTGGGACTCTGCTATTTGCTGTTTATATATTGTAATTGTTATAGCTTATCAATAAATTGAGATTTTTATTAATATACAATACCAATTTTGCCTCTTTCATTCAACAGAGTTCTTAATATATTAATTTTAGTTATTTTATATTCCTAGTCTGATAATTCCAACATCCCTTCAAGATCTGAATCTAGTTCAGACGCTTGCAATTTCTTCAAACAATTTTTCTTTTTTTTGCCTTTTAATATGACATAGATAGATAGATAGACAGACAGGCAGGCACGATATACTACGTAAAAGGAACTGTGGTATATAAGACAGTCATTGTTAAAATCAACAGAATTTTCTGGAATATTTCAAAATTGTTCCTTTTCTTCTGCCTCTGCAGAAGCATGAGAAGAATCATCTCTAATATTCTCTATGATAACCTAATAGAGATACTGAAAGGAAAACTCACAGAAGTGGAGACAAGGACCTACAATTAGACCCTCATGGAATTTTTAACCCTCAGACTGGCCCAATCTGAGCCTCTAGCAATTCATTACTTAGTTAATAATCAATAAGTTAAATAGTCAATAAGTTCTTGTTCCCACAGAAGTTTCCACCCAGGGTTTCTGTTCTGGTAAGTTTTGACTCTATATTTGCTTGGCTATACTTTCAACTTTGAAGGCTGCAGTGACCTCACTTTTCCAATGGATCTAAAAAGAGTTGTTGAAAACTATAAAACACTTCTCAAAGAAGTCAAAGATGACACAAGCAAATGAAAAAATATTCCATGCTTATGGAGTGGACGAATCAACATTGTTAAGATGTCTATCCTACCCAAGGCAATCTACAGATTTAAACCAATATACATTAAGTTACCAGCAACATACTTCTCAGACCTGGAAATGACAATACAGTAACTCATATGGAAACATGAAAGACCACAAATAACCAAAACAATCCTCAGCAAAAAAACAAAGCAGGAAGTATCATGCTCCTAGACTTTAAACTTTATTATAAAGCCACAATAATCAAAACAGCCTGGTATTGGTACAATAACAGGCATATAGACCAATGGAACAGGATAGAGATTCCAGAAGCAAAATCTCAATTTCTCAACCAACCTGTCTGACAAAAACTCCACCACCAACAACTGGAGAGAGGAGAACCTATTCAGTAAATGGTGCTGGGAAAACTGACTGGCCACATGCAGAAGATTAAAACAAGACCTCTACCTATCAACATACACAAAAGTCAACTCTAAATGGATCAAAGACCTAGACATAAAACCTCTAAGAACCTTAGAAAATGCAGGAGATAATCTTATGGACGTTGGAACTGGCAACCAATTCCTGATCAAAAGTGAGCATTCCATAAGAGATAAGATAGATAAGTGGGAGCTCATCAAACTGACAAAATTCTGCAAAGCCAAAGAAACCATCAAGAAAGCAGAGAGATAGCCCACAGACTGGGAAAAATATTTGCCAACAATATATCTGACAAAGGCCTAACACCTAGGATCTACAAGGAACTTAAATGTGCCAAATAGAAAAAAAAGAGCCTCATTACAAAGTGTGCAAAATATATGAATAGGCACTTCTCAAAAGAAGACATATGAGCAGCCAAACAGAGACATGAAAAAATGCTCAGCCTCACTAGTCATCAAAGAAATGCAAATTAAAACTACACTGAGATACCACCTACCTCCAGTCAAGATAGTCATCATCAATAACTCAAAAAACAACAGATGATGGAGAGGATCAAGGAAAAGGGAACACTTCTATGCTGCTGATGAGAGGGTAAACTAGTACAACATCTGTGGAAAGCAATTTGGCAATTCCTAAAAGGTTTAAAAGTCAGCCTTCCATATGACCTCTCAATCCCCCTACTGGGACTATACCCAGAGGAATTCAAATCACTCTTTTAAAAAGATACCTGCACACTCATGTTTATTGCAGCATTGTTCATAATAGCAAAAACATGGAATCAATGCTGCCCATTGAAAGAGGACTGAGTTAAAAAATCATGGTACATACATATGATGGAATATTTCACAGCCATACAGAAGGACAAATTTATGAATTTCATAACAAGCTGGGTAGACTTAAAGTCTATAATACTGAGTGATCTATCACAGAAACAAAGTACTGAGTATCACATATTCTCACTCATAAGTGGACCTAGAACAATTACCTTCATACTATAAGAAAAGGATTGTCAGTAGTGGAAAATTGCTGGGAGTGAAGGGGTGGGATTGGCAGTAGTGGGATTCTACCGGGGGAGGGGGTGGCACACCTCATCAACAAGGGTACCTGCATAATGAGTATTTGTATACTTAACCCTGAATTGTACCCCACATCGTTAAAATAAAAAAAAATGTAAAAAAATAAATAAATAAAAATTAAGAATTATTGTTTTATTTATTGTTGTGTGCACCAAAAAGCTTCTCACATGCTGGACCAGTCTTTCTTTGTCTCTAGTAACAGTTTTAATTTAAAGTCTATTTGTCCATATTAGTATAACCTGTTCATCTCCCTTGTGGTTACTTTTGGCAAAAATATTATTTCTTGCCCTCTAACTTTCAATCTATTTGTGTCTTTGGTTATAAAGTGGGTCGCATGTAGAATGCATATAGTTAGATTGTGTTTTAAATCTACTTGCCCAATTGTGCTCTTTGATCGGAGAGCACAATTCATTTATATTCAAAGTATATTTTATAGAAAGGGATGTATTTCTAAGACAATGTTTTTTTTTAAGTCTTATATTCATTTTTTGTCCCTTATTCTCTTCATTACTGCATTTTATTTTGTTTGATTTATTTATTTATTTATTTATTTATTTATTTATTTATTTATTTATTTTATTTTTTGAGTTGGAGTCTCACTCGGTCGCCCAGACTGGAGTGAGTGCAGTGACCACTCCCGGCCCCCGCAGCCTCGACCTGCTGGGCTCCGGCGATCCTTCCGCCTCAGCCTTCCAAGTAACCGAAATTACAGGCATGCGCTACCACGCCCGGCTGTTTTTTTGATTTATTGTAGAGATGAGGTCTCGCTGCCCAGGCGGGTCTCGAACCCTCGGGCTCAGGCATTCTGCTCACCTCAACCTCCCAAAGGCGCGGGATTACAGGCTGAACCACGGAGCCCACTTGATTTATTTTTGATGTACCATCTTGACCTCCTCATTTTCTTTCTTTTTTTTTTTTTTGAGTTGGAGTCTCGCTCTGTCGCCCAGACTGGAGTGCAGTGGCCGCTCCCGGCCACCGCAGCCTCGACCTGCTGGGCTCCGGCGATCCTTCCGCCTCAGCCTTCCGAGTAGCTGGAATTACTGGCGCGCGCTACCATGCCCGGCTAATTTTTTTATTTTATTGTAGAGATGAGGTCTCGCCTGCCCAGGCGGGTCTCGAACCCTCGGGCTCAGGCAATCCACTCACCTCAGCTTCCCAAAGGCGCGGGATTACAGGCTGAGCCACCGAACCCGGCTTCCTCATTTTCTTAATGTATTTTTTTTTAGATTTTTACCTGCAGTGGTTATCAAGAGGATTACAATTAACATCCAAATTATTTTTTTTAATCTAATTTGAATTTTTACCAACTAACTTTCCATAGCATACAAAAACTGGACTCCTGTAAAGCTCTGTCACTCTATTTTACTGTTATCACAAATTATATTTATACATTATATTCCCTTTAACATAGATATAACATTATCTCTTTATATATTTATCTTTTGTTGTAAAGACAATTAAAAACAGGAGTTAAAAACCAAAAATAAAATAACAGTGGCTTTTATATGTACCTATGGTGTCATGTTTATGGGAGTTCTTTATGTCTTTGTCTTTCAATTACAGTCTAGTGACATTTCATTTCAGCTTAAGACTATCATTCGCATTCCTATAAGGTATCTGTATTAGTAGCAAACTCCCTCAACCTTTGTATGTCTGGGAATGCAATTTTTTTTATTTTTGAAGCAAGCTTAGTTTTGCTAGATAAAATTATTGCTTTTTATGGTTTTTTGTTTTTTTACTTAACACTTTTAAAATGCCATCTCACTCCCTTTTAGACTCCATACTTTTTAATGCGAATACTGTGGGTAATCTTAATGGAGACAACTGTTATATGATGAATCATGTGTGTTTTTCTACATTCGAGATTCATTCTCTGTCTTTACCCTTCAACAATTGTATTATAACATGTTTCTGTTTGAGTTAATCTCTTTGAATTTAATCTTCTTTGAATTCAGTGAGCTTCTTGCATGTGTAGATTCATACCTCTTATCAAATTTGTAGTTTTCTGATCTTTATTTCTTTAAATATCCTTTCTGCTTCTTTTCTCCTTCTGCTTCTGGGACATCTATAATGCATATATTGGTGTGTTAATGGTGTTACACGTCTCTCTCTCTTTTTTAGTCTTATCTCTTTCTACTCCTCAAATTTAATAACCTCAATTGACTTGTATTCAAGTTTATCATTTTTTTTTTTTTTTTTTTTTACCCTGCTCAAATCTGTTATTAGATCCTTCTAAGTAAGATTGCTATCTTAGGTATTTTATGTGTAAGTTCCAGAATTTGCTTGGCTCCTCTTTTTAATAAGTTTTAATCTTTACTGATATTCTCTATTTGTTCAGACATTTTTCTGGTTTTCTTTAGCTCTTTTAGCATATTTAAGATCATTGATTTAAAGTTTTTTTCTAGTAAAGTCAATATCAGAACTTCTCCCATTTCTGTTAATTTCTTTTTGTGAAAGGGGTCATAATTTATTATTTGCATGATTTGCAATTTTTTTTGAAAACAGAAGATCTTTACATTATTACATAGTAACTCTAGAGATTAGATTCATTCCCCTCCTCAGGGTTTGTTTTTGTTGTTTTCTGTGGACTATAACCCTTTGTTGTTTAGTAATTTTTGCAAACTATTTTTGTGAAGTCTCAATTATTTGTCATGTGTGGATTCTGCAGTCTCTTTTTCTTTAGCTTACACTCAGCTAGTGTTTTGACAAAGAGATTGAGAAGGAGAAGAAAAAGAGAGAGGGAGAGAGGGATACAGAGAGAGAGAAAGAAACAACCTCACAATTCTTCACCCACTGTTACTGTACTTCACCATTCCTTCAACTCAACCAGGCACAACTCTACCTTAGAATTTTCTTCCTACTTGCACTGAGGCTAGGAATCAGGATTATCACAAGATGCAAACTTAGGGATTTCTCAGGGCTTTCATAAGCATAAATTCTGCCTTGGCCATGCATGAAACTTTCTAAAATTCCCAGTACTCATGAACCCTTTCAAATGTCTTTCCCGAAGACTCTGACTCTAGTATTTGCTTTCAGGCTTTAGACATTCTGTTGTTTGCCTTATTTGTAATCTTCTACCCCGAATGGTTGTTGGGTTGAGTGTTTTTCGTACACTGTTTCAGAGAAAAGTCTTCTACTTTTCTGCCAATAGTCAGTTTCTTAATTTGCTAAACAAAGGTAGCATGTTGTTTTAATCCTTCAGGCATCCCCTGGAAAAGTTAGAAGGGACTAACACAATCCCTTATAAATAAAATATTCTCTGTTCCCTCAGGAATGGGAGGCCAGAGTTACACACTGCGAATGTGAGCTGCCATCTTCAGGACCTGGTGAAGATTAACTCAAGCAGAAACATGTTATCATATGGTTGTTGAAGGCAAAGACAAAGAATGAATCCCGAATGTAGAAAAACATAAGTGATTCATCAAATAAAAGGTATCCCCGTTAAGATCACCCACAGTATTCTCATTAGAAATTATGGAGTCTAAAAGGAGTGAGACGGCATTTAAAAAGTGTTAAGTAAAAAAAAAAAAAAGTCAACTAATAATTTTTTCTAGCAAAACTAAGCTTGCTTCAAAAATGAAAAAAAAAAAAAAAAACACATTCCCAGATAAACAAAAGTTGAGGGAATTACCTTAATAGAGGACAAGTAAAAAAGATCACAAAATTTTTCTACCATTTTGAATTGTCTTTTTATTGATTCAATGTTCACTTGGTTACTAGACTTCTTTTTCTATTTTCCAGAGTTCTGACCAAGTTGACTGTGACAATTTTTGCTTGTGCTTAGAGTTACCAACTTCACTATTTTAGTGATATCACTGCTACTCACATAAGCTTTTGGACTTCATATTAATCTTTCTACTTTTTTCTCTAAATTCTGGGAGATTTGTTCAAGCTAGTAATATAATTTTTTTTTTAATTTAGCTTTCAATCTTCTGTTTAATCCCTCCTTTGGGATTTTTATTCAATAATTATGCGTTTCATCTTCAGTCAATCTCTCTCATTCTTAGATTTCTCCTTTTGCTAGGTATAATGATGCATGAAATTCACATAAGACTACAGAATTAAAGATTTTCTAAAGCCTTATTTTATGTGTTTGCCATATTGAAAACTAGGTCTTGTTTTTAAACAACGTAGTTTCTTTTTTTTTTTCCTCCAAATTCATTCTTATAGGAAAAAGATGTTTAAAAAATACACCAATTTTTAAGTCAGAATCCCAGCGGGGCCTCAAACATGTTAGGTCAGACTGTGGAAAGAGGGGTTCTGAGATCCAGTGCCAAGCAAAAGATGCAAAGAATTGCACAGAAGTTTGATTAGAAAATATAGCTTATTTAGAATGTAAATTAGAGAGAGAGGAGATTCACCTTCCCAAGGTAGGGGAGACGGAAAACATGGTGACCATAGCTCAAAGAGCTACATGGCCAAACCACACCAGAGTTCGCAAAGCAATGACACTTGAGGTTAAATGCTTTTAAATCTTCCCTTTGTTGGGGGCAGGTTGTTAAGGTGATTGGGAGGTGGTCTATTTCACGTCATCATCAAGGGGACAGATAAGCACGGGTACTGACATCAGGTGATGGACTGAAAGCAGATGGTTGGGTTAGTCACATGATTGTTGCCATGTTGATGGATTCTGTGTCATGGAAGTTCATCAAGGCTGATTAAGTTAACTGGTTTAGAAAGCAAGTTGGGGTGGAGTTGTAAAGCCATGATCCAGAGCTACCTCTGAGAAGCCTGTTCTGTCCTAGATTAGAGGGCAAACTAGGTAATGTTAAGAGAATATAACAGAACTAGACATGTCAAAATGGCCGATCTTTGGTTATGTTGACTCCATTTTATGTCTTTGCAGTAATATTACATTTTTGTCTCTTTTTTTCTTCTTTGGTTTTAGAAGGTGGTCTCTTTTTCTGAATCTTTAACTCTATCTTACTGTAAAAATGGAATATTTGAAGAAGAGTGCACAATCAATAGCCAATTTATAATGAAAATCTGTATTTGCTTAACTTTTTTTAATGTCGTGTTTTATGTCTCTGGATTTTTCTGATTTTCGTCCAAAAATTAGTATTTTTTTCCCTAAAAGCTATAGCTTTTACCACTTATTAATATTTAATTATATTGCCTTTGTCAAACAAGACAAGGGGAGGTGGAGAGAGAGAGAGAGAGAGACTAACCTAACTATCTCTATTTGTCTTTACCTATACCAGCAAAAAATCCTGATCTCTTAGGCTTTGAGAAGTATTGAAGGTTGGAGAGAAAAACCATCACATCTCTAGAAGCCACTGTAAGTGATTGGGTGAACATGGGAAGAGGTAATAGACCTTCTAAATATACAAAATGGAGCAGGTAGTGTCTACAGAAATAGGGATTTTTTTTTTTTAAACCAACTGCATTCAAAGGTTATTTGTTCTATTGCACAGCCTTCAAAAAGAAAACATACCGATCCCTCCTTTCTAGAAATACTTAAATATAATGAAATAGTAATTCAAAAGGAATGACACTGATAGGAGATTTGGCATGTCTTTTTGTAAGTTGTTCAAATGTTTTACAATGTTTAGAGACAGGACATTTTAAATGAGATCTATTACTTTTTCATGCTGTTCAAAAATACACACACAATATTTTTTTTAATATGTCACCCAGCATTTTACCCTTTCTGCATGCTCTGAATTAATGAAAGGTTTGAATGTCCCTATCAGTAAACTGATGTAAAATCCTTGGGCTATAATGATAATGTTGTAAATGTTCCCAGTGACTTTCAGAATTGCATCAAAAAGGCAAAAGATCAACTAAAATTCCAATTAAAACAAAGTGTAATAAAATCCTGTGCAAATGGCTGACTTCATTAAATACCAGTATTAAATATGCATTTCTTTTAAGAAAAAAGCTTTTGGGCTCCATGAAGAGAACTTGTTTTATTGCTGAATAAACATGGCAATTGTAGGCATAAAATAGATTTAACTTATTCTGACCCTGAACCACAAGAAGCCTGGGGAACATCTCAATTTTCCCAGCTCTTGTAACTAACAAGTCCCTGAAACAAAGCATCCATTTGATTTTTCAGACATTTCACTTCCATCATGTTTAGGACAATGGTTCCCAAACTCTACTGCATATTAGTATCACCTAGGAAGCTTTTATAAATCCTAATGTTCCTGTCCAATGAAATCAGAATATTTGGAGATGAAATCAAGGTATTAGAAACGCATCCCCAAGGAAATACAATGCAAAACAAAGTTTGAGAATCATAGTATAGATTCCTAAACATTAGTGTAGATAGAAATCACATGGCATGCCATCATTAGATTCATGGCTCCTCCCCCAAATAGTTTGATTCAATGAACACTCCAGATGGTTTAGATATGAGTAAGAAAGAATCACTGGTCTGCAGCACTGCTACACAAAGAGTTGTTCTTGGAATTAGCATCATCAGGATCAACTGTGAGCTTGCTAAAAATGCAGATATGTTGGTCCATTGAAGAAGAATCTCTGAATCTGTTTCTGTTAAGCTCTCCAAGGGGTTCTTTATGCACGTAAAATTTGAGAACCACAGTTCTAGAGCATATAAAATGTAAATAAAGATAAGTGTTTCCATCAGGGGCCACTGTTCTTCCCTGTACGACAGATTTCTCGGATGTTTCACATTGTCCACCATGGCACGGAAATTATGGCATATGTTCATGATCTCAGAGGCAAAGGATTTTGAAGGACGAAAGTATGAGGGAAGAAGGGATGCTGAACAAGGGGACAGGCCATTCACAGGAAAGAGCAGTATGCTTGGATTTACAAGTCCCAATTTTCTTTTGTGTCACTGACTAGCTGGATTAACTTGGGCAAATGTCTTCACCATTTTTCTTCCAAATGTGACAGTGAGAGTCAAAATAAGACTATGTGTAAAAGGAATTTTAAAATATAAATTATTCTATGTAGGTATGGCATTTTATTATTATTACTTCTCAAATCAAAGTAATATAATTATGAATTATGAAATAAAACACTAATATCATATGAAACTCTTTGGAACCATAGCCCAGGGCCGTACAGATCTGCAAAGGCAGCATTCCTCCTTTTCCCATAAGGAAAAATCTAGACTAGTTGCAAACAAATGACTTTTCTTGAACCCATTACAAAACTGCGGTTCTGAAGCAAACAACTAATTCTATATCTGGGAGAAAGACTGCCTTCCAGGAGAAAAAGGACAGGAACACTATCTTACCAGGGGGATAAATACATGTAATCAGTAAGATAATTCAGCTAAAAAATTTAACAAGCACTAAAAGCCCAACTGTGAGCTAGCTTGAGAAAGTGAAGCTAGCCAAAATAAAATAGATCATCTGAATAGTCCTATAACCATTAAAGAAATTGAATTTGTAATTTTAAAACTTCCCCCAAAAGAAATCTGGGGCCAGAAGATTAGAATTCTATCAAATGGTTAAGTAATTTGTACCAAAGCTAAACAATCTTTTTCAGAAAATATCAATGAAAATAGAGACAAAAACTTATGTTCATATAAAAGCCTATTCATGAATTTTATATCAGCTCTATTTATAACAGTCCTAAACTGTAAACAACTAATATGTCCTTCAGTGTGAAAATGTTTTAAAAAGTGGGGGGTATCCACCATGGAATACTACTTAGAAATAAAAAGGAATGGATTATTAATACACCCAACAACTTGGATGTATCCCAGAGTAATTACACTGAGTGAAAAAAGGTAATCTTTAAAGGTTACTATGCCATGATTTTATTTACCTAGCGTTGTTGGAATCACAAAATTATAGAGGCGGAGGACAGATTAATGGTTGCCAAGGGTTACAGAGGAAATGGGGGAGGAAGAGAAGTAGGTTTGCCTGTTCAGGAGAAACATGGGGTATCTTTGTGGTGACTGAGGATGATGGATACGCTCTGTATCTTGATTGTCAATATCCTGAATGTCATCCTGGTTGTGACCATGGACCACAGTTTAGCAAGGTATTGCCATTACCCAGGAAAACTGGATAAAGAGGACACAGAATCATTGTTATTTCTTACAACTCTGTGTAAATCTACAATAATCTCAAAGAAGTCATTCAAAACTAAGGAAAAGACTTCTGAACTCTGTACAGCTTATAAATGAGACAAATAATTAAAATTTATATCAACAAAGAGATCCCCCAAATCACTAAGAATACAAGCACTCTTATTTTAAAAGTGCAATGAATTAGGATTCAATTAATTTATGAGAAAATGCTTACCTTATCTGTGAATCAACAATGAAAATTTTAAAAATAAATTGTATTTCGAAGATTTACATGCTGTGGACTCAAAAGAGGAGAGAGGTGGACAGCTATATTTATTGTTAAGAGTAGTATAAATCAGTACAACTTCTGGAATGGCAATTTGCCAGTATCTATCAAAATTTTAAGAATATAGAGTGCATACAAATAACCCAGAAAACCTGAGTCTGTCCTCTAGACAACTGTACCATATGACCTCTGTAAAGCCAATATTATTGACTGTTGTGTAGTAAGTGATGGGAAAATAAAGTTAAAAGACAGTCTCCTTTCCCCCCCGCATCCTCCCAAGCATCCGTTGTTTTTTAAGTTATTGATGATGGCCATCCTGAATGGAGTTAGGCGGTATCTCAATGCAGCTTTCATTTGCATTTCTTTGATGACTAATGAAGCTGAGCATTTTTTCACGTATTTGTTGGCTGCTCGTATGTCTTCTTTTGAGAAGTGTCTATTCATAAAAAAGCCTACTTTGTAATGGGGCTTTTTTTTTCCTTTTTGGTAAAGCCTCTGTGGGAAACAGTGTGGCTATCCCTAAAAAGGCTAAAAATCGTCCTTCCATAAAGCCCTGCAATACCTCTATTCCGAATATACCCAGAAGAACTCAGATTGCTCTATAAAAAAGATACCTGCACAGATATGTTTATCGCAGCATTGTTCTCAGTAGCAAGAACATGGAACCATCATGCTGCCCATCAAAAGAGGACTAGATTTTAAAACTGTGGTACATATACACGATGGAATATTAAGCAGCCATAAAGGACAAAATCATGAATTTCACAGCAGCCTGGATGGACTTAGAGTTTATAATACTGAGTGATACGTCACAGAAACAGAGTATTGAGTATCACATGTTCTCACTCATAAGCAGACCATGAACAATTATCGTAATACTGTAAGAAAATGATTGGCAGTAGCAGGAAACTGCCCAGGGTGGAGGGGATGGGGGGGAGGCAGAATTGGCAGTAGCAGGAATCTACCAAGGGAAGGGGGCACTCCTCATCAACAAGGGTGCTTGCATAATGAACATTTGTATACCTAACCCTCAGTTGTATCCCACGTCTTTGAAATTAAAAACAAACAAACAAACAAACAAACAAAAAGACAGTCTTTGCAATTAAACTTGTGCGTGTGATAAGTACTCAAAATTATACTAGATGGAGCTAGTAGGAGAAAAAGGAGCTTTCTATGAAAATGTAGAATCGTGTTGAGTATTATTTAGCAGTGCATCCAGAGATACGAAAGAGAACACTGAAGGGAGGGGGATTTTATTCTCGGTGCTGGTCCCTTTTTCTCATGAATATCTCTAAATCTGAATTACCGGTCCTACCAAAGAATGGAACACTGGAAAAATAACTTATTAAAATAAGTTATAACGCTGATAAGCTTTGGGTCTGAGGTTTGTTGAAAATCCCACGAAAGTCTATGAGAAAAGCAGAACCTTATTTGGGGGATCAAACTGGCCTCAAAGTGATGTGGCAAAATGTGATTTGTCTAAACCAACACAGGTTCTAGGCAATGGAAAATTTTCAGACAATGATCACGGAGGCGTGGTGTGAAGTGTTGTCAGTATATTTGTAGCAGTTCCCAGTCATGAATGGCGTCATGGAGACGAAGAACAAACTTTTGTTTTGATACCAGGCCTTAGATGAGAAATCAAAGCTCTGATAGAGTGGACTGACTTTCACAGCAGTAATCATTTCCAAGAATTAAAAACTCTTTTTTTTTCATTTTTTTAACAACAGATGCCCATGATAAGTAAGCAGGACAGGGGTTATGAGAGGACCATGCCTTTACTGGGATGCAGATGTCAAAGGATAGTTCCAGGTACTCTCTAAACCAACTAACAAGCAAAAATAATTACTTACGAAAGGATGAATTCTAAATCCCACTTAGGGCTTTTAGACTAAATTTCTGGAATTAGCTTCAACACCTGTTTCAGAAAGGCATTAGAAGAAAAATATCTCTAAATTTTCTTCCTGTTATGAATAATTCTGTTTATGTTCATCTTGAATCCTATTTTTAACAAGAGAGAAACTCCCAGGGAAGGAATGCATAGGGGAAAAAATTTAGATACAGAGAAATTACGAATAGAAAATAATAGTTTCAACCACCTCTAGCGATTACTTATTGTTTGAAGGGGAGGGGTTGAAGATAAGGGTTTTATTTAGTTTCTGGATGCAAAATGTTTCCACAGGGTTAAAAATTCAAAATTTTTTAGTGTAATAAAGAGTCTGACTCTATATTATGATGTATGATTACTGGCTTTCTTTAAGTCTCTTCCTCCCTCTGGTCCCTCATCTAGAAAGGCTGATAAGAAAGCCTCACACGTCTCCTCCATCGATGCCTGCTGGAAATTAAAACATCACAAAATCCCAGCCCACAAAAACCTCTAGCCACTTAGAAAAGCCCGGCCATAGTACCTCTGCCTCCTCAAGCCAACCAGGATCTATTTGTGCCACCTTGCTGTCTCTGAGAATCTCTTATTGAGTAATAAACCTTTTTTACGACCTTTGGGTGTGTGACCTTATCAGTCTCCAAATGCAAACTAAAATTCAGACTTGTGGAAGTGGGGGTGGCTTTTTTGTGTGTGTGTGGAATATCCAAAATAATGGTGTTGTGAGCAGGATGTCTAGATAATGATCACTATAAGTGGGGGTCTTTCTTCTCTTGTTTTGACCTGCTAACTGGAACTGCTGCTTGTTGCTGGTGAGCAATCATTTTGGTCAGTCACTTACTGACCAGCAACTTCTTTGAGCCATGTTGCTGCCTTCTGGAGGGCTTGTGCCTTCAGCTGTGCTGTATTAACTAAGTTCTACCCAGTCTCAGTTATGGGACAGAAGACCCCTTAGAGTGGTCTTGGCGTGTGCCACAGTCTCAGCCAGGACCTATTGTGTGTCCCAGTTACAACATAAGTCATGATAGAACCTAGGCTGGGAAGAATAACCCTCGTCTTGTGATCCTTGGTTGTGTCTCAACCAGGCATTTGCTTCCTTTCTATAGAGTCCTCATGGGAATGACCGATACCCTATAAAATATGTGGGCCCTTCTGTGAAGGAAAGCTGTTACTTTGTGATATGCTGAGGTCCACACTCCTAAAAGCAGATGACTCACTAAAACCTTACAAAATTTCTTTACAACTGATGCTATCTCTGATGCCTCTGTCATCAAAATAAATGCCGATCTCAGAGTTACAGGGGAAATTACCCAGGGTATATTTGTGGCATAGCCAAGGGGTTGATTCAGCCATTGTGATGGGGAGGACCCTAACTCTGTGACTGTCAATAGAGACTCTCTGAAGGAAAACAAACAAAACATACATATGAGCTGGATGGAGATGCCCCTCCAAAGTACGTCCAGAAACCCAGAGGAAGAAAGAAAAAGAGAGAGAGAGGTACAAAAAAAAGTAGCAGCTAAAACCAATATCCATAAATTGCACAACTGGGTACCCAAAATTAGTAAAAGAACTGATGCAACAAAAAGATAAAAGGCCTGTCATCCCAGCACTTTGGGAGGCCGAGGCGAGTGGATTGCCTGAGCCCACGGGTTCGAGACCAACCCAGGCAACTTGGCGAGACCTAGCCTCTACAATAAATCAAAAATTAGCTGGGTGTGGTAGAGCGCGCCTGTAGTTCTGGCTACTTGGAAGACTGAGGTGGAAGGATGGCCGGAACCCAGCTGGTCAACGCTGGGGTGACCGTGAGTGTGCCACTGCACTCCAGTCTGGGCCACGGTCAACGCTGGGGTGACCATGAGTGTGCCACTGCACTCCTGTCTGGGCCATGGATTGAGACTCCAACTCAAAAATAAAAATAAAAAAAAGATAAAAGGGTACCAATTTTTTTCATCTCTGCAACATAAGTTCTGAATTAAAATCTGCTAAAATCCACCAGCTGGCAAACCTTCATTGTCTTAATCAACATAGAGTCTCAAATTTTAATTACACTTGGGAATCCCACTAAACTCAATCAAGGTATTTCCTACAATCTTATAATCTTAGGAAATCTATTGAGCATAAAAATAGAGGAATGATGGTTATATCTTACCTTATCTATGAGAACTCATTTCTTGCCTAAATAGTCCATGATCATAGAATCCATTGCCTTAAAATATCCTATGGAAGATATGGACTTTCTAAGCCAATGACTAATAAATTAAAATTGTATGAAGTTTTTGGCACTTATACATTGACTTGACAAAATGGGAACCTGTAAAATAGCTCATATGACCCAATATAAATTAAAGCAGGACCTTCAAAGATTGAAGTTTTACATTATTACAGAACTATTTAGTGTCAAGGAGATTAGCCCCACTGCTTGTCCATTTAAAAGTTCAATTTGGCCTATTCTTAAACCTGAAAAGTGTTGAATAGGCATCTCATAGTGGATTACTACAACATTAGTGCCGTGGTTCTACCCAATATTGTTGAAAGTATTGATTCCATCTAATCAGTAATTGGAGATCATTGTTACTATCATAAATCTGGCTAAAATGTTCTGTTCGATGCCAATTTCAGTAGCCCTCCAGCCATAGTTTGTCTTCCCCTTTGCAGAGACACAACATACCTGAACACCCTTGTCATTGCACACAGTCTTTACAGGCAAGATCTTAAATGCATCCAACTTTCTCCAGGAGCACAGATGTGATATCACACTGATGATATTATCCTTTGAGAAAATTCATTTGGAATATTCATACAAAGGTTGTCATCAAAAAAGGGGAAACACCTTTGTCTATACATAATGTAAGACCCTGTCACCTTAATTAAGTTCCTGAATATTATTTGGTACGCTGAAGGTCATTTGATTCCTGATACTATAAAGAAATAGCTATGGACCCCCTCAGAATCCAAAATGTTAAAACAAGCCAAACATATTTTAGGCCTTCTTGGGTGCTAAGTAAAATTGACTAATTTTACCTAAGACTATTTATAATGTTATATAAAAACCAGTCTTTCACTTCACCATTGATTTGTTTTTTTAAATGGGTACTAAAGTTCCATAGATTTCTGGATCTATATTGAACTCTATTTTTTATTGATCATTATTTATTCATGACTAGTACCACCCAGTTTTAACTATTGAAGCCTTATTGCAATATGTATGTAGGCAATATATATATATATATATATATATACACACACACACATATATATATGCAACAATATCTATATTCATACACACAAATATTCATACATACACATAAAAAAATATATATGTGTGTGTGTGTACATACATATGAAGGAGGCTCCAAGAAAAATCCCAGAATTATCTTCCGGGGGGCGGGCCCCCTGAGGGAATTTGTTTCTCTGGATCAAACAGTCAACCAAAGTTTTTATCTGGAAGTGTTGAGAATGTTGCTTCACAATTTGCAGAAAAAACATCCCGAGTTGTGGCAGACATGTTCCTAGTTCTTTCACCATGAAAAACACCTGCCCACACTGCTCTTGAGTGTTCAGCAGTTTTTGACCAATAACAACACGGCCCCCATGCCCCTCCCACCTGATTTACCAAATCTCGATGCAGGCAATTTTATTTTTTGTTTCCCTGGATGAAGGGAAACATTTTGCTAACGTGGAAGAGGTGGAAACAAAAAAAAAAAAGCAGAAGCACTAAAAGGCACCAAAATTGGCAGGCTCAAAAACGGTGTGGAGTAGTGGAAAAAGCATCTCAGTAGGTATATTGTATCAAACGGAGAGTACTTTGAAGGTGACTGAAGTTTAAACATGCAAGAATAAGTACACAATTTTTTATAAATAAATTAGTTTGGGGGATTCCCCCCATATAACTTAATACGTAGTAGGGCTAGCTCCCATTCTTATTTCTGACTCCCAGCTGATATTAGAAACTTGTGAATTTTTTTAGGCAAAAAGATCTTTCCCCTATAGGTGGAACTGCTCTGCCCTCTGTATTATCAACCCTTCATTGAATCTCTGGAGTGAATACTGACCTTCAGCCTGTGGTTTCCAAACCTTACTACATATCAGAATCTTCTTTATAAAAAAAATTCCCAATGCCTATGCCTTATCCCATGCCAATTACCTCAGAATGTCTGGAGATAGCATCCAGACAACAGGAATTTTTAATGTTCCCAGGTGATTTCAGTGTACACCAAAGTTTGGAAACGAATGTCCAGATAATTGCTCACCCTGTCAGTTGTGATGCAAAAACATGTTCATTAGTCTAGTAGCCCTGTGATCCAATGCCTTGATCTTATGAACAAAATTATCTGTATAGCTAGTTCTCTTTCCCTTTTCCTCCCTCTCCTTCTCTCTCTCTCTCTCTCTCTCTCTCTCTCTCTCTCCCCCCTTCCCCCCCTTGTCTCTCTATCTCTATCTCTCCCTTCCTCCATTTCTCACATTGCTCCTATCAATTCTCTGGGAAGGTTGAGAGTCCCGCTATCACAATACATGACAGTGATCTCTTATCTTCTTTGGTGCCCACTAGTGTCATCTTACTGATATTCCTATCAGACAAGCAACTAACTGCTCATCACTGAATGTGTCTACTAACGTCAGTGGGTGTATCTAATGTGTGATATGTGGGTGTATTTAATGTTAAGTTCCAATGTTTCCAGTCTGGCATGGTCCAGAAAAGACTAAGTCGTTATCCCCAACCGTTCCCTGAAGGACTCTTTGAGGACATTATTGTGATTTAGGTTGTGTAAGTTTTCATGTTACAGCAAATAAAAAGGAAATCCGAACAAGAAATGCATATCTGAGACATAGAAATAATACTTTAAAATCTAAAAAGAATTGTCAGAACAAATTCTTTGGAGGCTTCTTTATTTCTTAAGACTTTTAATGAGAGTTAAAACATTTATATTTCACAATAAAAGTTTCATAGTTTTATTTTTAATTGCTTTTTATCTCATATTCAGGTCTTGGCTGAGCTTCAAAGTTTATCATTTGTGTTTGGTGTCTTAATTATTGGTGCATTTTGCTGACACTCTATAGAATGGTGCCAACTCTCCACGTTTGGTCAGCTTCCCTTGCAAGGTAAATATGTCAGATGTCAATGAGGGAAAAGAAACCCAAATATTTTTTCAACTAAAGCCAAGCCATCGCAACATCTGTTTATTTTTTATTTGTTTGTTTTTAATTAGAGCAAGGAAATAAAAATTCCATTTGTTCAAAGTTAGTTTTAATTGCACTTCCTCAAATTTATTTTCTCTGATTTTATTTTCCTGCAGTTGAGTATTATTGTGATAATACACAGTGGTATTGTTGGCTTTTATCTGTTGCCTACCGTTTAATTTTATATAAAACTTTTACATTAAGGAACTAGAATTTTGTTTTCTGGGTATTTATTATTTCTATTGCTCTTTTTTACTGACAAAAAATATTCTTACATTTATTATTTAAAGTAAAATTTGGCAATACCCAATGTAGCAAAATGTAGCTCTTATCATATGCATTGTTTCTCCCCCAATCCTTCAAAAGACTTGAGTGAGAAGCAGCCAGTATCAACTGTTACCGGTGAGATATCTCTGGCAGCAGAGTCATAGGTATCCCATCCTCTTACCCACCTACAGAGAAATGCTCTTGGTGTGAGCTGTAAATTGAGGTATCCATAGTGCTAAAGTTTCAGAAAAGTAGCCTGTGGGCCTTTCTGCCTTTGTTTCCAGACAAGACTATGTGATGTCTGTTGAATTATAACAGAGTCTCTTATACAACATTCACCACTGCATAGTCTATGCCTCTCCACTTCAACAGATCATTTAAGCATAGCACTTCAAGAAATTATCTGAAAATAATAATTATGCCATCTCTGTTTACTGATATACTTAATTTATCCTTAGTCCCGTATCACATCTTATATTCAATGCAGTTACTTTCAATATATAATGAGAAACTAAAGATACTAGAATAATTGGGAAAACCATGAGCTTTACAATGAGGCAGAGATTATTCCCATCTGAGTGATAGCAGTTAAGATCTGTGTGACTTTGGACAAACTAAACCATCTGAGATCTAATATCATCATCCATAAAACAGGAACATAGTGCAATTCTGGTAGCATTACTGAATGGATAATATGAGTGGTATTTAAATTTTCTTTGCAGCAGAATTCTTTCTAAAGATGAAATTATGAAATTTGAACTTGTGCACAAAAGCCCAACATACAAAGCAGATTTAAAAATTGAGTATCTTGGCAATTATATAGTTGAATTATTTGCTAAAATCTTTAAGAAAGAAAACAAGGAACAGGGAAAATTTCTTTGGAAGGTCGGAAAATCTCTGGATGAAACGGACGAGTTTATTCATTCACGACTTTTTTGATGGTAGTATCTGGTGTTTAACACTGTAATAGGTACTGGGGATACTTTGGTGAGCAGATCAGAACAAATTCATCCCCTAGGGATTTGAATTTTAATTAGGGAGAAATACAGTTGACAAATAACCAGATGTACTTATGAGACCAATCTGAGAGTGATAGATTCGTTTGATTTTATTTGTTTATTTGTTGATACACAGATACAGAAAGAGTGACAGGTTTTTCGACACAAATAAAAATTAAGTAATGTGATAAAGAATTCAGGGATTAATTTTCAAAAGGATAGTAAGATAAGGCTTCAGGAGATGATAACATTTGAACAAAACACATCCTTCAAGTGAGGGAGGTACGCTAGCATGTAGAAGAGAATGTTCTCTATGCACTATTTGGAGAAGGGAAGAACTCACGTGTGTTAAGGCAGAACCATTGTTGGTCCCTTTGAAGTAAAGCAGGGAAGATAATATGCCAGGAGAAGAGGAAACCAGTGGGTAGTAATACAAACTGCAATCAGAATTAGTCAAAGGCTGCATCGTGTGGGGTCTTTATAAGCCTTGGAAAGGGGTTAGGATTTTATGCTAAGCCATTTAGAGTTCACTGAGGTGTTTTCAAAAGATAAGTGCCATCAAATGTGTGTTATTAAAGGAATATTTTGCTTGTTTGATAAGAGTCTGTAGGACACAAGCTTAGAAGAAGAGATGCCACAATTGCACTGCTCCACTAAGTCAGGTTATTGACTTGGGCCAGAGTGGTAACGAAGAAGGATGAGGAAGTGTCATGGTTGGAGATGTATTTTGAAGAAAGAAGCAACAGAATTTGCAGATGGATTGGATGTGAGCTCAAGGATATTTTCAGAGTTTTGGACCAGAACAAAAGAGAACAAAAAAATGGCAGCGGGAGGGGAAGCCACAGCATTTCTTTACCAAGATTGTTGTGAATACATTTTGAGGGAAAAGCGCTCGAAAATTCTTCCAGATGTTGCCCTGTGACATCCATAGAAACATGTGTCACAGGAGAAAATTATATATTATGGTGTGAATCTCCATACAAGACTGTGGAGATGTGGAGATAGAAACAGAGTATAGGACCATTTGCCATCACTTGTTTTGCTTTGCTTCAGCACAAGTATGTCTCCAGAATTTTGTTTAGGAGAGTTTTAGATGCAGTGGTCATATTGCATGTGATGACAAGAGGAATTTTCTTGAAAATGCTTTTGAATTTCAATGTACAGTTTTCAATAGATGGTATTTTGGAATTAATAAAAATAGCACAGGTTTCTAAAAAGTACATAGCACAATTAAACTGATGTCAGCTGTGATTCCTCCTCCAGAGAATCTTCCAAATTATCTCCAACATGGTTGCCAGAATTATTTGTCCAAATTACAAGCATTCTGCCTAAAAGTCATATGGGAAAACCTCTGACAGATCAATGGAAACATTTTGGTAAACATCTCCTAAAATTAATTCTTCACATACATTATGAAGCAGCATTATACATCCAAAAGAAATGCTTACATGTTTTATCAGGAGACATGCATGCAAATGTCTTTTAGAACTACTGATTAAAAGAACAAAAACCTGAAGTTCCATAAATGCTGATTAATAGGAGAGTAGGTGAATAAACCATGGCATACTAAATGACGTAATATGTTCTAAAAGTCAAAACAAACAAACTACAACATGCAATCATATGGACCTTCATAATATAATGTTAAGAGGAAAAAGGAAACCCCCAAATAACTAACAAAAATGATATCCTCTTTCTAAAGTTTGAAACAAATAACATAAAAAGTTAACGTTTGAGTTTTAAAAAAAAGTGAAAAATATATCTAACGACAAAATCACATTTATTTTTATTTTTTATTTTTTTGAGTTGGAGTCTCACTCAGTCGCCCAGACTGGAGTGCAGTGGCCGCTCCCGGCCACCGCAGCCTCGACCTGCTGGGCTCTGGCAATCCTTCCGCCTCAGCCTTCCAAGTAGCCGGAATTACAGGCGTGCACTACCACGCCAGGCTGATTTTTTGATTTATTGTAGAGATGAGGTCTCGCTGCCCAGGCAGGTCTCGAACCCGCAGGCTCAAGCAATACACTCACCTCAGCCTCCCAAAGACGTGGGATTACAGGCTGAGTCACCTAGCCCGGCCACAAAATCACATTTAAAAAGAAAGCAAAGGAAGTTCTAACACAGGATTCAGGGTGTGAACTCTGTGGGTTTAGTGATGCAGGGAATGTGTCAGCTGGAAGAACAGGATTCCATGTGGGATCTGGTCAAGGTCCTAACTTTTTCGTTTAAGGTGGTGGGTCCATGAATAATTCTTGCTTTTTAAAACTGTCTAACGATATGTCTTAAAAACTTTAAAAGGTGAAGAGGTCATTCAAGGACCAATAGATCAAATATGCCGTTTATCAAAAACTGCAATTTATCCAAGTCAGTACAAGGTTTGTTCCTTATATAAAACGCAGGTGATTTCTGTTCTTCATGGCAGCAGAATCCAAGTGTTTTTAATTACACTGATCTATTTATGAAATATTATTTATGAAATAATATATCTTGCATACCCCAGATTTATACCTATATTGATGTACACATTTTAAATATTTTGTTATAGAATTATCTCATTTAACATATGTAATATTTATGACATTATATTACCTCAAAATAGACATTTTAAAAGAATTAACAGATAAAATAAGTATTTTAAATTATTCATTTACTTATCAGCAATAACAAATCTTGTAAATAATGGACTATAATTCATACATATAATAAATAAATATGTGATTAAATTCAGTTTTTTATTTCTGAACATTTTCATTTAACCTTTAGACTACTTCAAATTGAAGGATGAATCTAAATCCAATATGCTGTGTTACTTTATTTTAAGGGCTATATATTTGAAAAATGTGCCTCATATGAAAATAAATCAAATTGAAAAATTGGCTCATAGGCTTATGTTATGAACCTCATTTTAAAATCTTATACCCTAATTATACAAAGATTTGTTCTTATTATTGGGACTCAACAGACAAATTTTCCTTATAACACTCAGTTGTACTTGAAAACAAACTGAGAATTCACATCTTTTATTTTTACACAGATTGAAAATCTTTTTTCAAATTCTTTGATAAGACAACTTTGGAATAATTTACAGTTGATATATCTATATTGTTTTCAGAAGCAAAAATCACACAATAGTACTTGGTTCCAATTATGTTTATCTTTAACATGTTGAAAAAGTTTATTTCATTTTATTTTAAAGTATCTTCTTCACCCTGAAGGGGCATAGTTGGCCTTCTATTTTAAAAATTTAGCTAGACAGAAATATGTATACACAAACTTATTTAAGCTCAACAGCTTTTTAGTATTTTGTCCTTAGATAACCAATGAACTTGTAAGTGGAACAAAAGTTTTCTGGATTATGTACTGTATTTTGAAGACAAAAGGATTAGAGGAATACCTTTAAAATGTTTCAAAGAGCTTATGAGATGCTTGCTTATCAGGTCCTAGCCTCCATTCTAAACCTTGAACCCTTTCCTTCTTGTAGATGTGTCATGTATCTAAACTTCTCTACTTTCTATTTATTTTTCTGAACATGGTATTCTTCATAATACTCTCTCTCCAGGAGATTCACTTATTCACCAACAATCAAATTAAATGACACTACTTCTCTGAAATCTTTCTTCATGGTTCTTCATGCATAATTAACTTTTAGCAGTATGTGTATTCACAGTCATTGATGAATCACTATGATAGTCCATGTCATAAAATATTATAATTTACTCTCTGTATGGCTGTTTCCCCTACAGATTGTGATCAGCCCAGAGGAACTTTTGAAAACATTCATTAATCTTATTTAACTTCATACTTTCTCTATAGTGCCTGGCACATAGTGGGAATTCATTTTAAGTGAATTCATGTTAAGTGAATTCATGTTAAGTGAATAATAAACAAATGAACGAGCAAGTGTTTAGATAAATCAGTGAATAAATTAATTAATTTAAAAGGCACATAGAACTTCAGTGAATATTCTTATAAAGTTAATATAATTTTAGCAAATTTGGACTCTTGGTCAATGCATAGATTTGGAAACATTACTGAAAAATTCTTTGCAGTCATTCCTTTTCAGCAAGCAAGAAAAATAGTCTATTTCACTGAAACTTCTCATCAACATATGGTGAGTAGAAACCAGGTGTAATTCTGAAGACTGAAAAATTAAAAGATAATGGGAGAAATTAGTGTTAGGCTATATAACAATATAACATGCATATGACAGAAATTACTAGTATGCAGAACTAGTTGGAATCATGTTGGAAACATCTAGCAAGCACTAGATCAAGTCAGAACCTGATTGATAAATGTCCCAAGAAAGTCATAGAAGGAAGTAAAAATAACTATCTTATTTTTTTAATGGCAATTGAATGAGATAGTTGTTTTAAAAGTGTTTTGTAAATTTAAAAATACCACCAATTGCAAAAAGATGTTCAGTGTTCTAAGAAAAAAAAAGTTTTACCAGGACAATGGAAAAAAAGATCACTTATTGAAAACATTTAGGAAAGTACATGGGTAGCAGTTAAGCAGGACCTGGAAATATTATTCCATAGTCTGAAGCCACACACATAATGCATCATAGTTGGAAAGCTGACTCCATGGTAATACATGATGGATGACAGAGAGCTTTCATTGGGTCACAATGGACAACATTAGAGTTTAGAAAAGCCCCATCATATGCCATTATTTAAGATTTCTGAGAAAGCTAAAAGTCCCCCTAAAAACCCTACATTTTAAAAAATTTATTGAGAAGCATATAATGTACCATATTCTCTAAATAAAATGATGCATGATATTGTGTGCCCATGACAACTTTGTCTAATTTAATGTATGAAGCAGTGATACATCCAACCATAGTATGTGATCACCTTGGATAACTATGGATATTAATAGATAACCATAATCATTAAACTAATGACATCTGTCACCATCAGCCATAGGGATAATGACTGAGTTACAAGATCAAATTTACATCATCTTCATAATGCCTAATGATAGAGAATGAGCAGTGACAAACAGATTGCAGAAGCTTGAAAGATAAAGCATAAAATAGTGTTTGTTCTAATTCTCCATAACATTAATAGAACCAGGCAATTCAGCTCCCAAAGTGGATTTAGTGAGGAAATATTTATGAACCATCCAAACCAATAGATTCAACCAAACTTTTATTTTTTTTTCCTCAGTAGCAATTTAAACCAAGTGAAAAATCAGTGTGACAATGGGCTGCCTGAATATTAAAGTTTGTTCCACATAACTCATTCCACGCTCTTTTTAGACGTCTCCACCACTATCTGTGCAAGCAAGTGACATGGTGTGTAGCACCCACTGCCTGCTTCAAGGACTTACCCTTCCAGTTTTACCTTTGCAGGATGCCAAAACTAAACTCCCCTGTTCTGTGACTCTTTTGTTAAGATCTTGATTACCTTTTTAAGGTGATCAAGAATTTATTTGAGGTAATATTCTTAGTCAGTATCATTCCATATTTTGACAGAATTGGCTTGGAACAGAGAACCAGTTATCCTTGTATTCTGAGCTAAACCAATAAGTAACAGTTCAACAAAAAATAAATGTAAAGTTATAAGTTGCGATTGCAAACATAAAAAGATGACAGATGCCATGCTTCTAGAGTCTGTGTTTGTTTTGACCACCAGAGAGCTCAAAATAAACTAGATGGTCAGTTCCCCTGATATCATTACTAACTTCTCCTTCTGTTTTTGCTTCTACTTGGTGTCATAAAATAATGTTTCATGTGTTAATTCCAAGTAACAATTTTTTTATTTTTTCTTGAATTTGTAATTCTACATGTTTTGTTGTTATTATAATCAAGGATTTATGAAAAAGGTGTAATACAATTATATACCAATAATGAATACAGAATTAAAATAACTTGGACTGTCAGCCATGCCTATGTAAAATCACAGAGTAAAGAGTTGATGGCAAGTTGATGTGAATCAAAATATGTCTAACTTTTAAAAATTAGAATGAGAGTCAAATGATATAAATACTGTGTTCTATCAGAAGTAATACTTTCCTTGAACTTTATTGTATGGTGTATTTATACACCATACTGATAAAACTAAATTTAGAGAATTGTGTTTGAACTTTAAAATCATACATTAAAAGGACTATTAATTATTGGTGATACATTTTTGCAGTCAGAGCAGTAACACAATTGAAGTCTGCCTTGACATCTTTTTGGCAACATCCTCACTTAAATCTCACAGAAAGTCCTCAATTTTAAAGTAAAATTAGAAAACGCTGAGGACAATCCATTGAATCATGCATACATAAAACACATTTAGTTGATGTGTACCCATCTAATATGCCACTTCATATTATCAACCTCCTAGCTGCTTTTGAATTTGTCAGACATGATGGGGTAATTACTTTTATCAATTATTCCAGAAATTGTAAATACAAGCAAAGCCTGGTTGCAGTAGATCAACAAACACATGAATATTCTCTCCAAGTGGAGAAAGAGTCGATAAACTTAACTCCTAAGAAAGTCCTATAAAAACTTCTAGTGGCTGCAATTGTGTGAGTAATAAATTTGTTTGGTTTTGGTTGTGATTTTGTCTAAATTAAGAAAAGGCTCACAGAGATGATTAGATGGATGAAATGTTTTCTAATTTGCCCAAAATATTATTTTACTTTATAGTATGACATACAGATTACTCTGGTTTTTCCCTACACAATAACTCTTCCTCTTTTGTTTTGTTTTTTTTCAGTTACCCTTAAAATAAGATTTAAATTCTTCAATTTGATTTTCAGGGTTCTCCAAGATCTGATCTCAGTGAAACTACTCTATTGTCTATTTTTACCCAATATAAAATGGGAATAAAAAAGATGTCTCTATCCCCTAGATTGTAAAAAGAAAAAACCATACAACATAACAAAAAGTCACAGTCATTGAAAAACAACTATCATTTTCATTATCAGCATCTACATGACCAGATATGCTATCATTCCCCAGTATTTATGGATCTCTTTCGTCAGTGTAAACTTTAGGCACTGGAGAAAGAGATTGTTGATCAATCCTGGGCAAAAGAACCATATTAATAATAAATCTTATCATAGAAAATAATTTTAATGTTTTTTGACTCTCGACTTTTCAGAGAAGGTGAATCCAAGAAAACCATCCAATATTAATGATTACAAAAAATAAAAATAAAACTCATCAACTTCATTTGTTGTTAAGCAGTCTTGAGAGACAGCATCATGGAGTGTTTAGAGTCTTAGACTCTAGAGACTAACGACCTAAGTTTGCAACCTGGTTCTGCCACAGAGTAGCATTGTGATCTGGAACAAGTATTATATTTTCTCTGTGCCTCAGTTTCCCATACAGATAAACCCTAATTCACAAGGGTTAGACTTACACTTTTTCAACTTTACAATGATAGGTTTAGTAGCACAGTGTAACTTCATTTTAAGTCGTGAAGCATCTGAACTTACAGTGGCTTAATCTATAGTTTTTCAACTTTATAAGCACTTTATCCATTATATGCATTTTAACTTACCATAGGTTTATCGGGATATAACCCCACTGTAAGTCTAGTAGCACCTGTATTGTAAAATGGGGTTTGCAATAACATGCCTACATCATAGGGCTGTGGAGAGGATTAATGAGGTAAAATACTTAAACAGAGCCTGCCAGACATTAAATCTAAGATATCTTGGTAACGATGGTAATGATGATGTGATGTGAAAATGTATCTTTAAATGATTTCTTACAAGATTTTCAATCATAAACACAAACGAAATGACATTTGGTAGACCAAGATTACTGAGACAAAATAATGGTTTTAGATACTTGTGGCAAGATTAAAATAAGATCCACAAAAATAAATATTAATCAAATGAGCTTTTCATTAAAAAATAATTACTAAGATTTTTCTACCTGTCCTCCCAATCCCCAGGAATTTGACTAATGAATGTATATTAGATATTTACTGTGGTGTAACAAATTAATCCAAAGTTTAGAGGCTTAGAAGAATTTATGCATTTATTTATCTTACAGTTTATTTATTGTCTTAGAGTTTCTGTGGATTGGGAATTTAGGCACGACTTAACTAGATCTTCTAGCTCAAGTTCTCTCTCAAATTTGTAATCAGATGTAAGCCAAGGCCACAGTCAACCCAAGGTTCGACTTTACAATGAATTTGCTCCCAAGCTCACCCAGCAGTTGGTCAGCAATATTCAGAATTTTGCAGACTGTAGGACTGAGAGTCTTAGCTCATCACTGATTGTTGGGTGAATGTCAGAGACCTTTCCATTTGCTCTCATGACACGGCATCTGGCTTCCATCAGAGGATGGACAGGATGGAATCAGAGCCTGCTATAACCAGGTCTTTGAAGTGACATTCTTTCCCATTTGTCAGATTCTACTCATTAAAAGCAAGTCACTATGCCTAAACTGTGCTCAGCAGGAAAGAATTACACATTGGTAAGAATAGTGGTGTAGAGATTCTTGGGGACCATATGAGAGACTGCCTGCCACAGGTGCTAATGTTTGAGACCTGTGTTCCCTACCATAGGAGGCTTGAGGTTCTAGGCATACTAATATTACCTGGTCTAGTTGGTCATGAAGTGATCAGACAGCCATCCTTTAATGCCTGTCATGAGGAAGGATAGTAAATAGATAATTTGGGTTTTTTTGTTTTGTTTTATCTTGAGGGGAACATTCTCCAGTTGGAATAAAACTTAGAAATGTTTTATTTACCCTCTAAAAGCCACAGCATATCTGAAGTTTTCCCACTGCTATGTCACAATGGGAAGGAACCTTTCCGCTACTATGTTGCAGATCAAAGAGAGAGATTGAGAAGCCAGACTTAGCACTGATGGCGGATGTAACAGAGTAAGACCACAGCTTGAGAAAAAACCCTTTCAGGATAATATATTGCTGCAGCCAGCAATCTAAAGAATGTAGTGAAAGAATGTTCTCTCTTTGGTCTAAGCATCACACAGACATATGAATCAGACAAGGTCTCAAAATACAATCATTAAGAACTATAACTAAAATACATGGGGCATTCAGTTTGTGGCAAACGTTGTCCAAACTTTATAATTTTTAAACTCTAATCTTTACTGCAACCCTATGAGGCAAGTTCTTCTATCACTCTCTTTTTTGCAGATAATAAGACTGAGGCATTACATAGATGAAGTAATTTTCCCGGGTCATATAGCTTGTTAACGGCAAGGTGAGAGGCCGTGTGACTTAGGGCCAAAGTAGAGGTATGCTTCTTAGCTACACTTAGCTATAATTTTTTTTAATCAGTTTTCTAATGAAGACAAACACTGTACAGGTTAGAAATTTGTTATATTGCATAATCATGAGTAATTTAATCATACAGTTTACTATTCTCATTCTATAAGATAATTTCAATTATTATTCAGTAGTTCTTTTACTATCATCATAAAGTCCTTTTTAATGAAACGCTATCTAGTATTATAGCAAATAACCAGACAAGTCTTGATATTACTATGTTGTCTGTAGTGACCAAATGAGCAAAACCTGTAATCAGCAATTAATATATACCTGTAGTAATATCTTTAAAAAGACACACTTCTCTCTCTCTCCCTCTCTCTCTCTCTCTCTCTCACACACACACACACACACACACACACACACACACACAGTTCTTGCCATCTGATAGGAGAGTGGCAAAAGGTAATTATCAAAGAAATGCAAATCAAAACCACACTGAGATACCACCTAACTCCAGTCAGGGTGGCCATCATCAATAACTCAAAAAACAACAGATGCTGAAGAGGATGTGGGGAAAAGGGAACGCTTCTACACAGTTGGTGGGAGTGTAAACTAGTACAACCTCTGTGGAAAACTGGTGGTTCCTAAAAGATCTAAAAATCGAGCTTCTATATGACTCTGCAATCCCACTTCTGGGAATATACTCAGAGAAACTAAAATCATTCTACAAAAAAGATACACACAGGTTTATTGCAGCATTGTTCACAATAGCAAAAACATGAAACCCACTGTGCTGCTCATCAAAAGAAGATTTAGATTTTTTTTTAAAGTGGTACTTATACATGATGGACTATTACACAGCCATAAAGAAGGACAAAATTATGAACTTCGCAGAAACCTGGATGGAGTTAGAGTCACTATTATACTGAGTGATCTATCACAGAAACAGAGAAATGAGTACCATATGTTCTCACTCATAAGCAGACCACGAACAATTATCATAATACTATAAGAAAGGGATTGGCAGTAGTGGAAAACTGCCAGGGGAAGGGTGGGGCACACCTCATCAATAAGTGTACCTGATCTCAAACCAGGTGAAGTGGGGACCAAAGTGAGGCCCAAACTTTATCTACACAATGACCATTTGTATACCTAACCCTGAACTGTACCCCACATCTTTAAAATCAAAATACAATTTTAAAAAGAAAGAAAACAACAACAAAAGAAATGAAGTGAACTGAAATCTGTGCCTTGTTTGTGATAAATATTTAGATCATGAATTCAATTTTTAAAAAAAGAAATTTAGAAAGTCAAATTTACCCCCAGAGAGTGCGCTGAATTTCAGTGCTATTCATCCAACATTTGTTGCCCATCCAGTATATTCCAGGACATGTTCTCTCCAGTACCCCTCAGACAGCCTCATTTTCAGCCATAAAAGTTCTGGTGCTATGGAAGTCTACAGAATTCAAAAGAAGGGTGTCCAGATAAGGTACAACCCATGCCAGGAGATTTGAGATAGGAAATAACCACCAAGCAGAATGCTCAGTATAGACATGCATTTTCCATAATGCATGCAATTAGTTTCTATTTGATAGGTATCAAAAGAAACCTAAGAACTATTTTTGGTTGGGGTAGAGGAGAGGCAGGGGAGAACCGGAGAAATAAGTCAACTCACTTAGCTCCTTCCTGTTTCCCTTTTCTCTTCCTCCACAAGATGACTTGTGCCTTGGGGATTTTTAACTAAATAAGAACTGAATACATTAACCTTTTCTGTACACAATACATTCATCAGAACAGCCTCGGCATGCCCTTGGATTCCGGGGCTGGGCTCTGAGGAAAGTTACCATGATATTCAGCAAACACCAGCAAAAACAGGTCCAGGTGAGGACTAGGAAGCCTACACAAGCATGTACAAATAAAACAATTTATTTCAAAAAGGATTTTTCATAAGTGCAACTTTGAATAGGACAAGTATACCAGAACTATGTGTGTGTTTGGCTGACTTCTCTAAGATAAGTTTGTACTAAAACACCCTGCATTCATATTTAATTGCAAAACACATGTGTAGAGAGTTACTGTTGACACAGTTGCTTCATATGTATTATCTCATTTGATCCTCACAACAACTGGTGAGATAGAGCAGGAAAGAGAAGACGGGAGTTTTTACTATATGTCATTTAATATTTTAGGGGCAAGTATTTTTAATATCTCTATTTTTGTTGGCATCAGATCCAGAAAAGCTAAATGACTTACCAAGTAAAGGGTGTCTTAAGGTGAGCATTCTGGAGCATTGTGAAAGGATAATTCTTTGTTGTCTGGGATTTCCTGGACCATGCAGGGCATTTGGGGTTTCTGGTCACACACGTTAAACCCCAACAGTACTCCTCAATCAGTGCAAGAACTAGAAATGACTCCACACATTTTCACACATCACTTTTTTAGGATAGGTATGACAAGAGCTGTCATTCATACCACTTCTGCTTGAGAACTGGGGCTACATTCTGCATTTCCTGCCTCATGGATATCATTACTCATGCCTACTGGAGAGCTTTCTTACTTTCCTGTGTTAGCATGAACGAACTCGCCAGCTTTGTCATGTGTGAAGAATGGGGATCTTAGTGCAGAACTAGAAATTTGGGTGTGTGGGTATGACTGAAGAACATGGCTTAAGGGTTGCCATTGTGGAAAATGAGTGAATTAGGAGAAAAGAGGAAGTTCTAGACAGGACTGTCTGGCCTGGATGAGGAAGCCAAATCTGACTCTGAGAAGCAGGGCAGGATTCAGTCATGGTGTCAGTTTGGGTTCAAGGTACCAAGAGGGAATTAGAGAGGCAAGAGATGTATTCAGCAAATGTCTATGAAGATAGAACAGAAAGAACAGGAAAGCCTTGAGACCAATGCAGGTCTGATAGGACAGAGGAATTGAGGAGGTTAGAAGAGAATTTGCCTCAAACCTCACAGCAGTTCTGAGAAAGTCTCAGCATAGCAGGCGGTGATCCCAGGGCACAGTTTCTGTTAGAGGAGTCTCACATCGGGCAGAAACAACTCTGTTAAACTACCTCAGTCACTGGCTAGGAGCAGTGCAGCACGATCCAGGTGTGAATGTTGAGACAGATCCCAGAGGATCAGCGCTGGGGGCTGATGGGAACTACACGGCTCATGGCATGCTCTCCCTTGAAGGGGGTAATCTGTGCAGTTTCTACCATAGCTGCCTTCATTGTGCTTGAGAGAATGTGTTAAGTAAAACTGCTTCTCACTGAGGTCCTCAGAAGGAAGAGAGTTAAAGGGGGATGTGAGGAGCAGTGCTGTGGAGACAGTAATCCTTCTCTCTCTCAATAAATGAAAGATAAATGAATGTGCTAAGAACAACTCTTAATAGCCATCCTTGTGAAAAACAGGCCAAGCTGTCCAAATCTCCCTTCTCTGTCAATCTGTGCATACAGGGCCTGCCTTATTTGATGGCAGAAAATGTAATCAGATTTCTGAGAGGTTTTGAGAAACCTAAGAAAGAAAGGACATTGTCCCAAACTAGTGCTTGCACTGAAATCTTCATTGTTTTCCTTCCAGTAGTTTGTCTTTTATTAAACTTAGTAAAGGGAGACTTTCAGCTAAATTCTATTTAAGAATCTCCCTCATATTTGGCTGGGTGTGGTAACTCACACCTGTAATCCCCACACTTTGAGAGGTCAGGGCAAGAGGATCACTTGAAACCTGGAGTTCGAGACCAGCCTGAGCAACATTTCACAACCAGTGAGACCTCATCTCTACCAAAAAAAAAAAAATTAGCTGGGTATGATGGTGCATGCCTGTAGTCTTAGCTACTCAGGAGGCTGAGGTGGAAGGATAACCTGAGCCCAGGAGGTTGGGGCTGCAGTGAGCCGTGATTGTGCCACTGTACTCTAGCTTGGAGGGGGAGAGACTTAGAAAGCAAGGCGGGAGACTGGGGGAGAGAGAGAGAGAGCGGAAAGAGAGAGAAAAGAAAATATCTTCATGTTTTGATGGGTATCAGAGTGGAAGAACTGTTTTTTTCTGGTTTAGAAAGAGAGGTGGGGAGAAAAGGCTAGAGACAGTGTTAAGTCCATTCTTTATAACGCCTGTGTTTCCCCAGAAGTGTGTATGTATGTGTGTGTATATATATATAAAATGACTCCTCAAAGAGTAAGGGTTGCTGGAAAGGAAGTAAAACACTAAAAGTCATTCTCAAATGATGATGATGATTTTCTGACAAACAAGAAGTAGAGAGAAGCCTAGCAATCCAAGGCAAATTCAGTTCTTTATGTCATGAGCTAGATGATAATATAGTTCATGTATTTTTCTCTTTTATTCTCTTTGTTGTTCTCTGCTGGTGTTTTCCGGTCTTTAGTGGCTGTGAGACAAAGCAATAAGTGGGCTTGTTGTAAATACTTGAATAGAATGTTCAAGAAAAAGAAGCACACATTTATGAATCCGTGTGGTTTTTGGCAACAATAAGAACTGTGAGAGATCCCAAGTAGACGGTAAACCTTGTGGAGAACAGTAAATTCCCCTTAGTCTATGTGCCTGTGGGTTCTCTTTCACACTCACCGAGTCTAAGAAATTCTAAAATGAATGGAAATTTAAGACCAAAATATAATTTTAAGTCATGTGCATGGTTTGCATGAGGCCCATAGCATGTCTTGCACCTTGGTCTTGAAAAGTAACGTTCAAGACTGCAGAAAATACAGTCATGAATTGTTGGCTGAAATTAGCTCCTTAACTTAGCTACAGGAACATAATTACTCACATCAAGGAAAGCAAAGCAGACATGCAAAAAACTTGCCAGGGGAAAAAAATGCACCGTTGAGCCCTGGTAGACTGAACACCACTAAATGGTTTTGTTGAATCCAATTTTGATGATATTTAGCAATCTCCTACCCGCAGCATCAAAGTTCCTAGGGCATATCCTAAATTGAAGGATATTTGTAAGAAAAAGATATAAGCCTCCAACTTTCATTTTTGCCAAACATTAATAAAAATCGAATTAATAGCAAGTGCTTTGAACGGCTACTAGCAGAAGCTGTGAGTGTTGTAACAATGTGGATCTGATAAGAAAAGGAAATCTCTTCTCTCTTTTTTCTTTTTTATGATAGTCATATTATCAAAACACGCTTTTCTTAAGCTGTGTGAAAAACACAAAAATTTTCCCACATTCTGATACATTTAGAAAGAACAGAATCTATTTTTTTCCACATTGCAAAGAACACAGATATGAAAGGAGCTACCATGATTAAAAGCTGCACCACTACCTTAAGCCACAATGGAAGTTCTGAGTCCAAATGCCCTTTTCATTATTCTTAATGAAATGTGACTTCATTTTCCCACACACTCGAAATTGTGTCAGCAGAGAGTTCAAACATGTAAATGAAGCTAAACAGTCAAAAGAATCCCCCCATTCTCTGTTTCCAAAGGTCGTGTAAGGACACCAGCTTGTGCCAAGAGAACACATGGGAAGAAAAAAAGGGGGGTGTTGGATGATCAGCTTTTTGCTTCTCAGTCTTTTTTGGACTTAGGCTAGGGCCGTTGTTGATTTTGTTTTCCTGTGTTCTCATGGATATAGTTAAAACTGGTTCCAGGTGATTTGGGACCAGCTACATTTCAGAAAGACTATTTCTGACTGTCAGGCCCCCTAGATCCTCCAGGACCATCACCAAGACCCTCACAGGTCTTTCTGTGTTCTATTCTTTTATTATCTAAATACGCACACTATGTTGTTCCCAGAAAGGGTTGGGTATTGAAAGACCTGTATCACAAATTCAGTTTACGTTTACTCTTAACCAAAAAAGAGCATAAAATAAACAAGTAAATGCTTGTGCTTCATTGCCCTTATATAGATACGTGACACCTACAATCTTATCACCCTATTTATGCTATATCTCCTGTTTCCTTGCCTTATTTCTAAATGCAAAGGAAGTTTGGGGAGATGGGCAGGTAAGGTCAAAGATGCATAATAGAGAGTATAAAGGAATTAGGCTTAGGCGTTGGACATGATAAGGGGTGACATGTTCCTCTTACAAGTTCACAAGGCCACGCTCACAAAGTTCCTAACTTTTCTTTCATCCCTGTTTCCTGTCAACAGAGCAGTATTGTTTCTTTACCTTGAAAATGTCAAGATCATTCCAGCCACTGGGCTTTTATCCTTGCTGGAATACCATGCCTGAAAACGTCTTTGCCCAAATCTTCATGTAACTGACTTGTCGCCCATTGTACAGGTCTGAGCTTTCATCTTAACTTTTGAGAGAAATCTGTCTGATCCACTTATCTAAACTAATACATCCACACACAAACACTTATTCACTCTCTGCATAGTACATATAATTATCTAATGTTATTTATCTGTTTCTTTGTCAGTTGTCTGGCACTTCTTAGTCACTAGAATGGAAGCAACATCTGAGCAAGAAACTCATCTATTTCATTCACATCTGTATCCCCAGGGCCTAGAACAGGGTAAGAGTATATCTTTCTCATCTTTTAATTCTATGTTTTCCCTTCTATTCAACTGCTCAACACATGTAGGTGAAAAATGAATTCTTAGAGCATTAAAGATGATCCTTGTCCTGGTTTGCTTATAATAAAGTCAAGGAGACAGAAAGTGCCATAGTAAAAGATTTAAGTAAGACTTCAAAAGAAAACAAAACCAGGGCGCCATCACAATGCCTAATGAGGGAGTAGAGGCAATTGGGTCTTTCCTCTTCTAGGATGAAAATATCTCAACAGAATTTTGTTCCCTTGTTTTACTTTTATAGGCAAATGGTAAATAAATAAGTATTTTCCTGAGAATGGATTCATTCATATGTCTTTGAACTTTTCCTTCTGTTCCTGCAACATCCCTAGTTTATTATATCCATTAATTTGAAATCACTAATGAGGGTTGACATTCTCAATGCCATTTTATATATATTTAAGATTACAGGATACAGATTTTTCCACTACTTTCCTCTTGCCACATGAGGCGTTTGTTTGAGTTTATTTTTCACTGGCCTGAGAAATCAGCATTCAGTACCTTATGTGATATAGCCCAGGGTTTGCTCAGAAATTTGCTTTTTTTTTTTTTAAACTTCGAATAATCTCAGGGTTATGTCACTTTTTCTGATATTTCCAATTATGCGTTAGACACTTTCTGGGTTTATTGAATATGTACATCCATATTTCCATCTGAGAAAAATACCACACTCAACTTGTACACCAAAGTTCTAGGCAGTTCCTTGTTTGTAGGTGCAAACATGCTTTTGTAACACATGATGTTGGCCCCTTGCCTACAGCTGGTTGGATGGGTCCAGTTTAACTGCAGACACAGGGATATTATGGTAGCTGATTTCCTCTAACTCTTCTGAGCCTTAGATCTACATTCTGTAATGTAAAATATGATGACCCTTGCTTTCTTCACCAGGTTAATCTGTCTCTGAAGTAATATATGCACGTGAGTCAAGATGATCTCAGGAGACTACTACAAATTTTTTCAAATCTTTGGTGGATCCAAAAGAAGAAAAATGATTATTTTTATATTTTATAGCAATGTGTGTCCAGTTCTGATAATGAGAGAAATAATTTACTTTGGAAGGGAACTGTTATTTTTGATTTAATGATCAAGATTATTTGGTTACCCAGAGAGGTGACCTGGAACCTCGGCCAGAAGAGATAGTTTAAGAGAGAAGGGACGCGATTAATGCTGCCTAACATGCAAAATACTGCTTTACTAGAAAAGGGATAACCTATTAATTATCTTACTCCAGAGGAGACTGTAGACAGAGGTGTTTAACCTTCTTTTTCCTGCTTTGAGTCTTAAGGTGGAAGAAGATGTAAAAGCAGAGACTAAAAAGAATTAGATAGATTAACATGCTAAAGGCCTCAGAAGAAAAACTAGCCCTTAAGAAATCCCTGTGAAGGCCCATTTCTGACTAATGAACTCTAGAAGCAATTCTGTCTGGTACTAAGATAATTTTTTTTTCATTCTTTCTCTGTTAGTAATTCCATCTGTTGCTGTCAAGGCTTCAGCGAAATCTTTTTCAAAACTAAAATTTTGTGTTAGTAGCACACCTCAGTGGCAAATGATAATGGAAAGACTTCACCAGAATGGATGAGCCATAGGTCAGTAAAATACAACTCAGTGTAGCCTAAAGCAGCTTTACAGAACCACGGGAGCACGCTGGGAGAGATGCATGTAGAAAGGAAAATGAACTTCCTGCCATCGTAGCATGGTTGTGCAATTATTTACCCTGCTTTTAAAGGAAAGGGTAATCTCAGGAGATGAGAACATTTGCAGAAACTCAGTTTATATTAGAAGGACCCCAAACAAACCAGAATTATCTTTTGAAAAGTAGGCCCCTTGTATTATAGACCTCCTCCACTAGGTAAGTGATCTAGAAATACCATTGTTGTGAGAGGCTGCGTTCAGCTTCAGTGAATTTATTTTTTGAGATTTTTTCCAAAACTTTGCCTATTTTATGATGGGTGATTTATGAGTGCACCTGCCCACACCAGGCTGAGTGTTCAGCACGACCCCCCCATGCCCCACCCTCTCTGTTCACCCAATCTGACCCAAAGCAACATTTTTTTGTTTGTTTGTTTCCCTGGTGAAAAAAAGTCCTCAAAGGAAAACGTTTTGCCAGTGTGGAAGAAGTAAAACGAAAAACAGAAGCAGCCCTAAAAAACATCAAAATTGACGAGTTCAAAAACTTTTTTGAGCAGAGGAAGAAACACCTCAATAGGTGTGTTGCATCAAACGAAGACCACTTTGAAGGTGACTAAAGTTGAAATATGTAAAAAAATGCACACATTTTTCATAAATAAATTAGAGGATTTTTGGGTCCCCCCTCGTTTATGTGAAAGTATTTTAAAGTCTTTAATAATGGGCTATTTTAAGGACTGTGAATCTTTTGAAGATCATTCCAAATTGATCATGAACTTAATGACACCTAGCAATGTATCCACATGAGGATACCAATGTATCCTCATTTTTAGGGGGGGGTGGATAAAATCTGTATGACATTTTAACTACATGTGCCGAAGACCATTGTCCTTCCACTATGATTTTAAACACCCCATTCTATATGCTCTGTTGTAGAGTGACATAGTAGTGGAATGACAATCTTTAGGATACCACTAAGATAAAATTGAATTAGGAGTATTCCTAAAGTACAAAAACAGCATTTTGAAACATTTTAACAAAACAATAAAGAGATTAGGAATATTTGAAAGATATTGTGGCAAGTACTGTCCCCCAGACCCTAATATTACAGTCTAGAGTTTATATCATTTGTGTTTTTTCCTGGGGTCTTTTACTGGTAGCCAGAGAATATCTACACCTACTCCTTTGCTTAAGAATAACCTCAAAAATCACTGAGGTAGATTAAGCCTTCAGCTCCCATATTCCTTATAATTTAGACTGGATACTTCTGAGAAACCTAGTTACACTAATTCCTCAAGTTTCTAAACTGGTTTAAGCTCCCTAACCCATAGAAGTGAAATGCTTCATTGTCTGTCTATAATCTCTCATCTCACTTCCTCACTACTTACTGATACTTCCAGGGATTGTTTCCCAAATGAAACTACTCACATTCATATCCTTATTTTTTGCTTCTGAGGGAACCCAAACTGAGATGAATACTTTCTTTTATCATCTTTATACCTACTTACTTTGTTTCAAAAGGGTGATTTCAGGTTTAAAAAAAGAGAGAGAAAATACGAAACATATTCCATTAAGTTGCAAATATGAGCAATAAAATCCACAGAAGTCACTTGAGAACTGAATTGTAACAAAAATATTTGTCAAATCGTAGCAAGAACAGTATTTCTTTTTTTTTTTTTTTGAGTTGGAGTCTCACTCTGTCGCCCAGACTGGAGTGCAGTGGCCGCTCCTGGCCACCGCAGTCTCGACCTGCTGGGCTCCGGCGATCCTTCTGCCTCAGCCTTCGGAGTATCCGGAATTACAGGCATGCGCTACCACGCCCAGCTGATTTTTTGATTTATTGTAGAGATGAGGTCTCACTGCCCAGGCGGGTCTCGAACCCGCGGGCTCAGGCAATCCACTCACCTCAGCCTCCCAAAGGCGCGGGATTACAGGCTGAGCCACCGAGCCCGGCAAGAACAGTATTTCTTAAAGTGTTATATTTTGAATCGAAGTAGCAGGCTATGCGATTTCTAGCAATCTAATTAATGAAGAGGATTAAATCATAATATATTAGAAAAATGCAGACTTTATTTGTATTTGACACTAAAAGATATTTTAAGACACCAACAAAACGTAAGACTAAGAATAAATAGTCACAGTTAGGACTTTAGTGGTACATGAGTTAATAAGTATTATCAATTCAAGCAATGCTTAAGATGAACCATTGCATAAGAAAATTTGAAATGCCCAGAAATATTACAGTTTCTTAATGGGAGAGGCAATCTGTCATGAGCCATAAGCTTCCCTTCATATTCTTACTGGATACACCAAAAATGCAAGGCCCTGGCAAATCTTTATCTAGACCATTTCTCAGTACTGTGTTTGCAGTGAGCAAACTTGAGGAATGAGGCAATGTCTCCCCTTGGATAGCAGACTTGCTTTTACTTAATATAAAAGTAGTGAATCCCTCAAGCTTACAGTACCTCTCCTGTAACACAGCCCACAGCATGTATACATATCCATGATAAGATCTTTGTGTGACCCCTGTACAGGCTATAGTGACCCTGCCCAAAACTGTACAAATCTACGGTAATCTCTTGCTATAGTTTTCACAATGAGTAATATAGTCCTTTGTCCTTTGTTTCTGACCCATCAATCTCATATCTTCTGCCAGCATCTGTAACAGTAACAGGGTAACTTGTTAGTTTAAAAGGAAAACAAAATCTCAGGCCTGCACAGTTTTTGCCTCTTTTATATCAAATAAACTTGAAAGAGCTGTTCCCAAATGTGTCAACAATTTTAAAACTTGATGTGATATTCCCAAGAAGGAGCTGTAATGCAGAAATAAACTTTTTAAATCTATCAATACTAAAAAGCAAATTTTAGCCAACCACACTGAAAGAACTAAGCTATCGTTCTCTTTTATGTGGTACATGGTTTAGCAAAAATTGTTGTTATATGCAGAGATGATCAAAGAGTCTAAAGGCAAAAATATGAAAGAAAAGAGTATTATTGGGGCATGTTTTAAATACGTTTATTATCAACAGGAATCTATTAATAAAAATGCTAGAAAATTTTTCTAGATTTTGCTAAATTTGTGGCAATTGCCAACTTTTGTAAATTTACTATATGTTGCAACAATTTTTTCCTTCTAAGTAAGTATTTACTTCTTGCTTTTTATTTAAAATTGTGATTTCTTTTTCCAAAAAGCAAGGCCCTAGCTATCACGGAATCTTTAAACCCCACACCAACATATGTCCTTTTTCTCTTTATTTTCTCAGTCTTTAAATGTCCAGCAATTACAGCTCCTGGTCTCAGCATCTTTAGCTTTCTGTCCCAAGTGAGATTTGTTTATATTAAAATAATGATTGCTAATAATCAAATTACTCTTTTCTTCACTACGACCCCAAAAGGTATTTGCATATAAAGATTTTCAATTGCTTTGCCTCAAAGAATGAATCTCTCATGGTACATTTCAGTTGTAGGGGAGTGTCTCTGTCATGTAGTATGAGTAAGTATCCACTACAGCAATGCAAAAGACTGAATTACCCTGACATTGGCCTAATAGGTTAATAACAGAATCATTAAGAAAAACCAAGTGGCTAGAACAGAGGTCAACAAACTATAGCTCACGGTTTTATATAGTCCTTACGGTAAAAATAAGCTTCACGTTTTCAAAAACTTATTGGAAACCTGGTGCTTATATAGCCCTAAGAATGAGCCTATTGGGGAAAAAATTTTTAAAAAACTTGCTAAAGAAGTGGGGAGAAAGAAAACGAATACATGACAAAGAATATATATATGTAACCCTCAATGACTAAAGGATTTACTATCTGGCCCTTTACAGAAAAATTTTGCCAACCTCCAACCTACAGTAACCACACAATGGACCATCCAGGTAGACAGCTGAGCTACAAAAAGTAACCCCAGCCATGACCAGGCATACCTTGTCTTACCAGTTAATCATTGCAGCTTTGCCACCCCTCTCTCCCAAGGTTGGTCATTTAAATTTATTAAAATTAACTGAATCTCAATTAAAATTAATTCATTTCACAAAGTACTTGCATATGATTAAATCTATGATCATTCTTAATTCAGAAAAGAATGGAGCACTTTAGCCAAATAATTCATATAAATTGAACATGCTAAATGATATTGTAATAAAGAGAATGTAAATTATTTTCCCTTTCATCTGTCACCAGTTAAATTTCTTTCATCTGAATAGCTCTGCACCCAAGAAATATGATTTTTGGTTTTAGAAAGAAGTAAAAAAAAAAGGAAGAAAGTAGGAGGAAGAAAGGAAGTTTTTTTGATACAGTTTTTAAAATGTTTCCAGTGCTGAATTATGCCTAGAAAAGGAAAACAATAGAGAATAAAAATTTTAAAGTTAAGAGGAGACCAATTTGATAAGGAAGTAGCTTCTACCACGTATTTGACATAAGTCCACCCAGGTGAAAGCTTGCCACACTGCTTTCAAGGTAATAGAGCTCACTGTTATTGTTAGAACAAAATCTGTCTTATTTAACTGATAATTCTCTATAACTTTTCTTCTTTTTTGAACTGTGAGGGAAAAAATTATCATTTTAAGATTGTGGCACTTTGTTATGGCAGTCCTCAGAAACTAATGGAGTGTTCCAAGCAAACAGGTGATATCGCCTTCAAACATTTCCCACAGTGCCGTATCCAAACTCATACCATCCAGAGTGCTCTTCACTGAATCATCTCCTTTGCCAGTGATCCTTTTAAATGAATGCCTAAGGTTGGAACGCTGAACTCCAGGTACACGCTGACTGTTTTTCTCCTGTCTATGAAAGTCAGAGAGTTAGAAACACAATAAAATTTGGTTTAATAGTGCCCGAGAAACTGGTGGAAACAAGGAAAAGCCAGTCTCATAAAAGAGGCCCTTGTCACAAAGCAAAAGCAAAGTATAAAAGATCGAGACCTAAAACTCTCTCAGTTTGCTCCAGATCTGGTCCTCATGTATGTTGCTTTATTGTTATTATTATTTGTTATTCCACTCAGTCAACTTTGCTCCATACACTGTGCCGGGTGCTGGACTGACAGACAAAGAACACTGTCCCTGTTCTCAAGAAATTCACAGCTTTATGGACGGGGGCAAGAGAGGAAGGAGAGGAGGCTGCAGACAGGTGCATACACCGTAACTTACATACATAAACACATGTGGGTAACATAGCAAGGACATGGGTTGCTAAGACAGAAAAAAGGAAAGGAAAATCAAACGTGCCGAACTCGGTTCTCAGCCTGTAATCCCAGCAATTTAGGAGGCAGAAGTAAGTGAATTGCCTGAGCCCGCGGGTTCGAGACCAGCCTGGGTACCTTGGCGAGACCTTATCTCTAGAATAAATCAAAAATTAACCGGGCGTGGTAGCGTGTGCCTGTAGGTCCAGCTACTTGGAAGGCTGAGGGCTGAGGCAGAAGGATCATCGGAGCCCAGCAGGTGGAGGTTGAGGTGGCCAGGAGCGTGCCACTGCACTCCAGTCTGGGCAACAGAGTGAGACTCCAACTCCAACTCCAAAAAAAAAAAAAAAAAAAGAAAGAAAAGAAAATCAAACGTTCATATGTGCCTACTATGTGCCAAGCATTCCAGCAAACGTTTTAGGTATATTAGCACACCAACATAATAAACTGGGGCATCCAGACATCGTTTTTATTTTTTTCTGAAGAATATGAAGCTTGAATTGAGCTTAGGAGAGTGCTAGTGATAGGCTGGAAGAACAAGAGGAGTGAGTGGCCAGGCCTTGAGATCACCACAGAGCAGCACAGTTTGCTAACGATCACCAATTGGGGTGTGTGAGAAGAAGGATTCTGCTCTTTAAAAAACACAATATTTAAAGCACACAAATTATTTCCAAATAATAGAAAGAATACCTCTGTTTCTAGCACCCAATTTAGAAAATGAAACTCTGCCAAACAGTGAAATCCCTCTCAGTTGCATAGAGGATCTCCAGGCAGGTCTTCAGGCCTTCCAGCCTCTCAGAAAGTGTTTGAATAACCACAGTAGAAGGAGTCAGATGGATAGAACAGGGCTCAGGGTCCCGCATCTTCATTTGAGTTCTAGCTTTATAGATATGTTTTCAAGTTCTGCAGCTAAAAGCAGCTTTAAACTCTTTTAGCCTAATACTGTGGAAAGCCACTTTAAAAAGGTGACAAAATCTCCTTCTCTAGAGTTTATTAAAGATAATGCAGAAATCCTTTCTCCCTAGGATGCCTTACACGTGGAGCTGCCTGCAGACAGGACTTGGGTCTGAATGATCCGTCCATTCATTTCTCCTTATTTTAAGCTTATTACTAAATCCGCAGGAGTTAATGCCCTTCTGTTTGCCATGAGAGCAAGGCAAACTGAAGTGTCAGATAAAAATGGAAATTCCCGGTCTTATGATTTTTTTATTAAAAGAGGAGAAAAAAATATTAAATGGGATTTCATTTATTATTGTAAGAAAACCTGTAAGTGGAATCATGTCTACATGAGAGAAGAAGAATGGAAAATTACAGTGATTTTTTTTTTTTTTTTTGAGTTGGAGTCTCACTCTGTCACCCAGACTGGAGTGCAGTGGCCGCTCCAGGCCACCGCAGCCTCGACCTGCTGGGCTCCGGCGATCCTTCTTCCTCAGCCTTCCGAATAGCCAGAATTACAGGCACGCGCTACCACACCCGGATGATTTTTTGATTTATTGTAGAGATGAGGTCTCGCTGCCCAAGCAGGTCTCAAACCCGCAGGCTCAGGCCATCCACTCACCTCAGCCTCCCAAAGGCGCGGGATTACAGGCTGAGCCACCGAGCCCAGCTGAAAATTGCAGTGATTAACAAGATCGTTCAAGTACCCTTCAAATACCTTCCCATCCTCAATTATCTAGTTGTTTCAGATCAACATCTTTTTTTTAATTATAAAGATGTGGGGTACAATTCAGAGTTAGGTATACAAACATTGATCATTCAGGTAGCCTTGTTGATGAGGTATGTCCCTCTCTCCCCTAGCAGTTTCCCTCAACTGCCAATCCCAACCCCCTCCCCTGACAGCTTCCCACTACCAGCCAATCGCTTTCTAATAGAATCATAATTGTTCAAGTTCCGCTTATGAGTGAGAACATATGGTACTCTGTTCTTTGTGTCTGTGATAGATCACTGAGTATGATCGACTCTAAATCCATCCAAGTTGCTGCGAAGTCACATTTAGCTGACTGATGGCTTTGAGTCTTTATTTGTTTGGATTGGACTGGATCTGATTTTTTTCTTTAATTTAACTAAAAGACAAAGGATGTATCTTCAGCACCCAATTGGCAACCAGCATGGCGGGCCATGTTATAATAAATGGTGGAGTGCTTATTTGCAAAATTGTTCCCTCAGTCCAGGGTATACACCCTACAGCCTCATTTTTCCCAGCGGAAGTATAGCAGTTCAAAAGAAAGGAACTGTCTGTCGACAGGAGCCCTCTGTGAAATCTATTTTGAGGTATCCATTAGAAGTGACATTTGGCCTCATAGGGAACCAAGCACCCTACTTCTACAAAATCAGAACAGTGAAGGAATGTTCAACAAAGACATCATGACTATAGGTCCTGAATGCCGGCAGGATCCTCAGTTTCTCACAAGTTTATGTGATTTCTTTTCGGGCCATTTGTCTTGATGATGATTCCAGAATATACGTCACCCATGAGCACAAGAAGTCAATACTAGGGAGGCTGATGCATTTTCTCCCAGCTTTGATTAAATCATATCGATCTGTTGAGACTGGGGAAAATACACTTATTTGGAAGCAGGATTCAAGTTCTGAATTGAACTTTGAGTGCTTTATTTCATTGCACTCACCCTTTGTTCTTCTTCTGCAAAAAGGGGCTTAAATATCTTTCTCATAAACTTCTTGGGAATGTCAAAAGAGATGGATAAGAACTACACCCATCTCTCACTAAAACTATGGGCAAGTGAATTAGTTCTCTGTGTTCAGTTTATTCATCTGTTAAATGGGGATATTATTAATGCCTAGGTCACAAGGGTTCCATGAGGATCAAATCTGTGTGTGTGTATGTGTGTGTTTAGTACACACATACATATACATACACACATACATACCAGTAGTGCCAAAAATGTACACTTTTAAAGAGATGTTATCTATGTATTATCTTTTGAAGTTGAATTGAATTACGGTAGCAATGTGTAGTATGACATTTGCTCAAAAGATGGCATTATTTCCGGAATCTCTATCCTGTTCCATTGGTATATGTGCCTGTTCTTGTTCCAGTATCAGATTGTTTTGATTACTGTGGCCTTATAGTAAAGTTTAGAGTCTGGAAGTGTGATACCTCCTGCTTTGTTTCTTTTGCTAAGGATTGTTTGGTTATTTGTGGTCCTTTGTCTCTATATGAATTTCTGTATTGTCATTTCCAGGTCTGAGAAGAATTATGTTGGTAACTTAATGGGCATTGCATTAAATCTGTAGATTGCAGCCAACAGACACATGAAAAAGTGCTCAGCCTCACTCATCAACAGAGATATGCAAATCAAAACCACATTGACATACCACTTAACCCCAGTAAGAATGGCCAACATTAATAAAATAGACAGCAACAGATGCTGGCAAGGATATGGAGAAAAAGGAACACTTCTACACTGCTAGCGGAAATGCAAACTAGTGCAACCTCTCTGGAAGACTGTGGCAATTTCTAAAAGAACTAGAAATTCTCCTATTGGGAATATACCCGGAGGAACCCAAATCATTCTACAAAAAAAGATGCAGCTCCATTCACAATAGCAAAAACATGGAACCAACCATGTTGCCCATTGAAGCTGGACTGGATTAAAAAATATGGTACATATACACAATGGAATATTATGCAACCATAAAGAAAGACAAACATAGGGACTTCACAACTTGGATGGATTTGGAGTCGATCATACTTAGTCATCTATTACGGAAACAAAGTACAAAGTACCATATGTTCTCACTCATAAGCGGACCTTGAATACTATAAGAAAGGGATTGGCAGTAGTAGGAAACTGTCAGGGGAGGGGGGTGGGATTGGCAGTTAAGGGAAACTGCTAGGGGAGGGAGGGGCATACCTCATCAACAAGGGTACCTGCAAAATCAATGTTTGTATACCTAACCCTGACTTGTACCCCACATCTTTATAATAAAAAAATTTTAATTAAAAAAAGGGCATTAATCAAATGAACGCCAGCATCACCATGCAACAGGCAGGCAAATATTGAGTATTATAATTTTAATTGCATATACATTTTTTGATACCCTCTGTATACACACACACATACACACACACACAAACACACACACACACACACACACACAGACACATACACACATATATATGTTCCTTAAATATGTGTATATATACAAATGTATATTATATGTATAAATACCTCGAGTGAAGTTGATTTTATAGTAAGAGCTCAATAAAGACAGCTGTAATTTTGTGGTAATATTATTGTTAACACTCAGTAAGAGAAATAATTTTATTATTATCTTGGTCCAAAGCTAAGAAGATTGAGATAATACTTCTAGGTGAGCCATCAACTAATTTTTTTTATCTGCAACAATCAACTTCTTAGTAAATGTTGCTTTATCCTAGAAAGGGGAAAATAAACCCTGAGTTCCCTATTGCCCAAATATTAACATGATGTCTCTAACTGTGGTGGATGCTAAAAGTGTAAAGTAAAAGAAATATACCTTCCCTTATCTAGCAGAGTTTATGATCTAGCAAACACTCAAATATACCTGTTTCACAGGCGGACACATGCAGTCCTGTGTGGGTGTGTGGTGTGTGGGTGTGTGTAAGTGTCATGTTTGTGTGTGTGTATGTGTGTGTGTGTGTGTGTGCACTGTGTGTGTTGCATGTATGCTGTTGGTATGCGCTGTGTGTATGTGCTTTGTGTGTGCTGTGTATGTTGTGTATGTGCTGTGTGTGTGATGTGCATGTGTGGCGAGTGTGTTATGTGTGCTGTGTATGTGTGGTGAGTATATGTGTGTGGTGTGTGTGTGAGAAGTATTTCTGAAGAACAGCTGTGAAGCAATTCATTCAAATGGGGGTGAAAAACAACTCTGGTTACATCCAAGAAAGTTGTTGGTTTTTTTTCTATAAAGATTCTGCAACTTCATTTTCTAAATGTTGAGTTTAAAACAAAACAAAAAACTTGAATTGCATCACTGCTATGGAAAACATGCCCCTCAGCTGCACCACCAAATTGTCAGCTCATCAGACTTAAATGAAACAAAAACGATGGTTAGATGCCCGAAGTAGGTGGCAATGCCTTAACCATATGCGTGTTGTCAGGCCCGAGAGCTTCTTCCATCCCTGTTGAGGGGAGTGCTAACCTTCTCTCCTTTCACACAACCAGAAAGTTTTTTAAGATGTAAAGACTATATACGAGATAAACTTACAGACCAGTAGAAATTCATGCAGAGATTAATCAATCCCCCTTCCTATGGAAACCCCTAGTCCATAGAAAAGTGCAGTTAATACCACAGTCTTAATACCACAGATTTCACTGAACCAATTTTGCAGTTGGCAGTAACTCACACGTCAGAGGATTTAAACATTTAATTCCTAGAGAAAAATCAGCCCAATAACCCCCATCTGTAGGTCAGAAGTGGTGGGGATTTTCCCAAAGCCTTTCCTCTAGTTGTTAGGAAGTTTTTTGATGGTCATAAAGTGCTACTCAAATGTAGGATCTTAGAACCATCATCTCAGAAAAGATTTTTAAAAATATATTCAAAGCTAAATGGCTTCCCTTGAAGTACTGTCAAAAATAATTGTGTTCCCAAACAAGAGGAGTTGTTAAATGCATTTTGAAGCAGGTAAAAGCCTGCTTTTTCTGAATTCCAAATCCCATTTTGCACTTTAGAATTTCTTTTTGCTTTTCCACTTCCTACGGTCAACCTTAGGGCCTCTGAGTTTCTTGGGAACCTCCCTCTACCCTACCTCTGCCTCAACCTGACTTTGTCTTGGCTTGGCCCTCTTGGACTCAAATTGAGCAGTCTTCTTCAGTTGTTGCTACTGGAACACAATTTCTCCTAGATTTTCTTTTTGACCTACTAATGACTCTGAGCAGTTATTCCACCTAGATGTCAACCATATATTTGATTAACATACCAGTTAATACATCCACACTGTCTTTAAGGACCTCCTCTAAGCACTGGCAGCATAGATTGACGTTGAGATGACTTTCCAACTTTGTCATCAAGAAGCTTAAATTTATATGAGTAAATAGAAAACAAACGAGGCAAACAGTTTAGAAAATGAAACAAAACAGAACGAAAAGAGCAAGAATTGAAAAGAACAGAAACTTGCCAAACTCTTTGGTCTACGTCTCGTATGAGAGATAATTGGTATTTTTTATGTTTCTTCTACTTTATTTTAAATATGTGGGGTACAGTTCAGGGTTGGGTACATAAGTGCTCTTTGTACAGGTGGTATTTGGGCCTCTCATTGATTCTCACTTCACCTGGTCTGGGATCAGGTGCCCTTATTAAAGTTATGTGCCTCTCCCCCAGTATTTAGGAGGCTTCTTCCATTAAAAAATAAACCAACAAAACTATGTTATCAATGACAATGTTAACGGGAAAACTGACTGAGAAAAATGTTTTAAAGCTTTATTCTAAGCCAGTATGAGTGGTCGTAGCCCAGGAAAAACATGCAGCCTGGTTGGTTTACAGTTTCGTTTTATACATTTCAAGGAGGCAGGAGTTATAGGCAAAGATATAAATTAACACATGGAAGGTATGCATTGGGTCAGACTGAAAAGGAGGGGTATCTTGAAATGAGGGGTTTACAGGTTATTGGTGGATCCAGAGATTCTTTAATTTGCAAGTGGTTAAAGGAATAAGATTCTGTCTAAAACTTGGAGTCAGAAGAGAGGAATGCTTTAAGTTAAAATAAGGATGTTATATAACAAGATTGATGGCCTATAGGTATAACTTAATTCTTGACTTGCAAGAATAAAGTTATTTTTGCAACTAGTATCTTATTACCACAAAGAATCCATTTTGCCAGTCTTATGGTCTCTAGTTTAACATTAATGCTGGTCAATTTTTGTACCTAAACTCCAAAGGGGAGGGGCTATGATGAGACTTGTCTGATCTCCCTTCTTTTTATGACTGTGAACTCATTTTTTAAGGTTTCTCTGGGGTCCCCTTTGGCCAAAAGAGGGTCTGTTCAGTCAGTTGGGGCTAAGGATTTTATTTTTAGTATAAAATAATTTTCAGTTCAGTCCAAAAAAACCTCTATTCAAATGTGAAATGCCTAAAACCTCACACTTCTTTATTATTTTAGCTATTCTTAATCGTCATAAAAAACTTACTAAGGAAAATATATTAGAAATGTTACACTGGAATTCTTAATAACTATAAACATTATTGAGCACCTAAGATATGTTAGCATTTCACTGGAAAGTAGGACAAACAAGGGCTTTTCCTCAGAGTAGGAAGAGAAGTTATAAACTACAGGAATCCAGGGACCTATTCACTTCCTATCTGCATAAGAATAAGAGAAAGCTTCTTTTCATTTGCATAAAGAATGACACCTCTAAGGTCAATCACTCCCCAGGTGCTCAGTACTAGAGAAAAAAGAAAAGAAAGGATTGTCCCTTTGAGGGTGCAGGAATTCAATGCAGAAGAATAAGTCATTCATAAGTCAAGGGCTCCCCAAATATGGAACGGCAGGTGAAAGTAATAAATTGCTCTGTCCTCATCTGTACAATGAGGGCTCTGACTAGATGATTCCTAATTTTCCTTTCAGCCCTGCCATACTAGTTTTCCTTGCAAAGTCTTGCCTGAAACAGTTGGCATAGATCCTCCATGCTGTATGAATTGGGAATAAGGAAACATCCTATTTAAGTATTTCACCCAAAGTATTCATGGGTGAGAAGGGGACTGAACTGAGTCCTGGAGGGATCGATCACACTTGTCTATGTGGAGCAGAAGCAGCCAGGAATTTGTGCCATGGTAACCACAGGAATCAAGGCTCCAGGATACATTGAAGGAAAGTTCATACTGAAGCAGAGAACCCAAGGGAAGTAGAAGGAAACGGTTCTGTGGAGGCATCTGGAAAGAAGGAGAGTTCTGCTTATGGGAAAGATGCTGATAACAACAACGTGCTATGGAAACCATGCCAAAATTCTCAACAGCTTCACCCCTAAAGAAGGCAGTAATGTGAGGATTTCAAATAAGGGACAATTCGGACAATTTTGCTTCCTCAAATTATGACATACTAGGCATCCTGTTGTTAAAAGACAACATTCAAAAAAATAGTAAAATCAGCCGGGATCGGTGGCTCAGCCTGTAATCCCGCGCCTTTGGGAAACTGAGATGAGTAAATTGCCTGAGCCCGCGGGTTCGAGACCCGCCTGGGCAGCGAGACCTCATTTCTACAATAAATTAAAAAAAAAAAAAATCAGCCAGGCATGGTGGCGCATGCCTGTAATTCTGGCTACTCGGAAGGCTGAGGCAGAAGGATCGCCGGAGCCCAGCAGGTCGAGGCTGCGGTGGCCGGGAGCGGCCACTGCACTCCAGTCTGGGCGACAGAATGAGACTCCAACTCAAAAAAAAAAAAGAAAGGATGAGTGTCCAGGTGGGAAATCAGGAAAGTAAGTGGGCTCCAGAAAGAGACAGCAAGGTTTTTAAGAATCCAGAGTAAATGCGAGTATAGACTGATGGGAGGATCTGTATAATGTTTTTAGTGTGTAGACATAGCTGAAGAATGGGGAGAGATAGAGAAATGAGGTCAAAAATATATTTTACAAAGCAAACCACATTCAGAACTGAGTCCTTTCTAATTATAGTTTAATTGGTATCTTTCTAATGTATAAGGTTGATATTAAGAGACATTTTCCTAGAGGAAAAAGTTATGGAAGAGAGGAAGGACTTGCTGGCATTGGGCGACTAATTGATCCAAAATAAGTAATCAGTGTTCTCAATTCAAACCAGTGGACAACTCAAGGGGGAAAAAAATCAATTCAATTATTTAACATAAATGGCCTGTTATATATGCTAATAAGATGAAACACTTAGCTATTTGCCTGGAAATTAGATAAAGAGAAAAAATCATGTCTAGATTTATGCTGCCTAGACTTAATATGTTTCTGAAGTAAAAAAATAGAAATTCTAGAATTTTTTTTAAATAAAGAAGAAAGGGAGGTTCCAAAGGGAGGTAATTTGCCCCATAGTCATATACCTAGATAGCAAGTAATTTCTAGATATCTAGTCTCATGCCTCCATTGCAAATTTTCTCTGCTACCAATGGGATCGCTGCACTGAAGAAGCTTAATCTTTTTAAGGGGATCTCTTATGTGACTGCATACCTCTAAGTCAAGAAATGCTATGCGACAGTCCCTATGAGCTTTGATATTGAACAAAACAGAGGGATTAATGTGCATAAACACACATATTGAAGCATGTTGTGTCATGCTATGCTGCCTTACTTATGCAGTCTTATTTGTCTTATTTCTATCATATGCATAAATATCGGCTGCCTTCTGAAAACAAAGATCATAACGATAAGTATTCGTTGATAAATTGGTGAATTAGCAATGAAGTGAGATCGGAAGCCAAAACCTTAAAGCTATGATACAATGAGAAGGCAGAATCAACCCTCAGAAACACAAGACAAAGAAGGGGCTTTCTTATAGGGAGGTCTGGTGGTGAATCGAGGATAGAACACGCAGGGATGGAGAGGTGTCAGAGACACAGGAATTGTTGCTCTTTTTAACACTGATGAGCAAACCAAACAACTCAATACCTTTCTTTTTTTTTTGTAATGGCGAGACCTAGGCACTGCTCTCTTCCTTGAGTGACAGAAAATGTGGGCATAGCATTTCTACTTTTCAGTACCTAATCACGATGCTTAGGCTGACAACAAAGGTGCCAGGTACTGTCAGTTGTGATCACAGTCACCAAACTCGAGGACATGAACTGAGACCCCTAACACGGACCAGACTCAAGACAACAACTGCCTCACATCTTTACCACCCAGACATGGTTTGCAAATTAGTGCTTGCCAGTGAAAGGCAGTCATGCTCCTCTGGCTCCTCTCACATCCTGCTTTGCCCAAACTGCACCCCTGTCCCTTTCCATTTATCACGCCAGTCTTGACAAAGCTGCGTGTTGTTTTTCTTCTGCTTTAACCTGTTTCAGAAATCCTGATCTTGTTAAGGCAAGCCCTTCTCATATTTTTTCTTGACATTTATTATTTTTTTTAATAGAGCAAAGTGTTAGGTATAGACTTAATACATACTCAAATTAGTCATTCTCAAAATAATTTCCTGCTAATTGGGCAATTATTTTATGTTATATTGATGGGGAAAGGAAAAATGCACTTCAATTACAGAATAAAAGGAAAAAAATTCAAGTCGATTAATACTTGACTTCAATATTAACCTATAAAATAACCAGGATGGTGTGTCCCCCTCATTCTCATTCTCATCTACTGGAAGGTGGAAAATAGAGGAATGGGAGTATGTTCAGACTCTCTTAAGGATATACACGAGGGACTGGGATGGAAAAATAATGATCTTGGGAAGAGTACAGTTACAACAGAAAGGATGAACAAACTCTCACCTCATTAACAAGCATTTTTCCCTTAAATTTCAAATATAATTTTTCTTTGGTTTTGATTTCTAGGATTTTTACAGCAATTTTTATACTGCTATTGAATTTACTAGTTTCCTATTTCTGCTGTAAAAAAGTCAGAAACTGTATAGCTTAAAACAATAAAAATGTATTATTGATCTAGAGGTTAGAAGTTCTGAGTGGGCCTCATGGGCTAGAGTCATGGTGTCAGTAGAGCTATATTACTCCTAAAAGCTATTTACCAACTTCTAGAAGTCACCTACATTCCTTTAGGTCATTTAAGGCCCATTCTTGCAACCTCAGCTCCATTGTCAAGTTGCTCCTTTGATTCTAACCTTCTGAAAGGACACTTGTGGTCACACTGAATCCATCCAGATAAGTCAAATTAATCTCCTCATCTCAAAATACTTACCTTAATTATATCTACAAAGTCTTTTATGTCATGTAGGTGACATCCTCACAAGTTCTGGGGATTAGAGCATGGGACTCTTTGGAAGACCATTATATTATTATTATTATTTTAACCCCAGTGACTTTCCTCCAGTTTTCACCAAGAAATTGCTCACTTTCAGACACTCTGTCAGCATGCTCTCCTATCTACTTCTGTCTTTTCCTGCTCTGCTCTGTATCACAGGAAGCCATACTTCCAAGCCTCTCTACCATTCTCACTTCTAGGTGGCTTTAACTATAGAATGAGAGGCAATGGTGGAAGATTCAAAGACTAGAGAAAGAAAGAAGCCAAAATATATCTCCCCTTCTCTCTGTTTCCTGTGGTGTGTTCTGGTGTTGGCTTCATCTCCTCCATCTCCAGCCCCTGTGGAAGGATACTTTCATTATGTACTCAGGTATCATCATTAGCTCACTGTTTTTAGGAGATAACCCTGTTTTCTCTCTTGCTATAGGATGTGTGGCGCCTTCCTGAGAATTATTACTCTCTGAGATTGAGCTCATTCCCAATATGGCTTCTTAGATCTTCCATCATCTGTACTAATCTTGAGTTAACTCTCTTTGGTCTATAACAGCAGTTCTCAACCTTTTTGGTATCAGGGACCAGTTTTGGGGATGGCAATTTTTCCATGGAGAGGGGAATGGAGGAGGAGGGGAGTTGGAAGCAAAGACACAAAAACAAATAACATCACTTGCTCAGAATCCATACAGTGACCTTACATTTCTCACCAGTCTCTCTCAGAATAGAAACAAGAATTGGGGTGAGTTTTTTTTCTCTGATATATCACATTTTATAGTCAGTATTGAGAAAGGACTTAAATGATTTTATTGATTGATTGATTGATTGATTGATTGAGTTGGAGTCTCACTCTGTTGCCCAGACGAGTGCAGTAGCCACTCCCGGCCACCGCAGCCTCGACCTGCCGTGCGCCGGCGTTCCTTCTGCCTCAGCCTTCCAAGTAGCTGGAACTACAGGCGTGTGCTACTACGCCCGGCTAATTTTCTTGATGTATTGTAGAGATGAGGGCTCGCCAAGTTGCCCAGGCAGGTCTCGAACCCGCGAGCTCAGGCAATTTACTCACCTCGGCCTCCCAAAGCACAGAATTACAGGCTGAGCCACCGAGCCTGGCTTAAATGATTTTAAAAATGAAAAATTAACAAAACGGTAATAATGCATATATTACTAGCAGTAATGACCATAAAGGTTTGTCTTTCAACACTTTCATTTTGCTGATAAGGACACTGGGCACAGCAAAGTACTACCAATGACCCAAGGTTATTATTAAATTATAGTGGAGGCCAGGCCTGAAGAACTCCTGAGCAGACAAATCAAATTAGGCCTCATACGTGACCTTAACCTTGCTTGATTTGCAAACTTAAGCAAAACTTAACGAGCTATTTCTTGAAAATGTCTGTTAAAGAAAAATTAAATCTAAGACTAACTAATCAGAGGTTGCCAACTAACTTACATAACTAGGGACTTTCCAACAGATAGACCAAATAAGGCAACTAATAACTGTAATCAATTAAATATTTGCTTTATTTCTGTTTGTCCTATAAAAGCCTTCCCCTTTCATTCTCTTGGCAGAGCCCCCGACCACCTTTGATTCATAAATCACTGTATGCTCAAATAAACTCTTTAAAATTAAAAAAAAAAAATTGTTACACCTCAGTTTACCTTTTAATGTCAACTAGTACACACTGCAGAGCTTGAGAAGAATTGGTACTCACACTGCATTCAACTGTCTTCCTGCCAGTGGTCTTTCACTGTATCGAGTTTCATAGTATGCTACTTCTAACATTCAGGGAAGATACATTTTGTTGCAGCTGGTCCAGATAAAATACACAAGCTGAATGAATTTGAGAGGCACAAAAGAAAACCAAGTTACCTTCGAATTTGTGACAGATTAACTTCATTCCTTCTACTCACAGTAATGAATCTCCAACTAAATGTCACACTTGGGCAATTACCCACAAGCATCACAATATTGAATGGAATCACGTTAAGGAAACTTGAGCTGAGAATATTACCTTTGCTGATTGATTTAAAGTGGAGCCATACAACTGAAGCAGAAGGGAATGAGTGCTCTCCAGTGTTGCATTCATATCCCAAAACACTGCAAACCTTTCTCAGCCAAGTATGTCTGAAACCCGAATCAAGCACGTAGAAACTGCAGAAATGTTGGTTTACCATTTCAAGATAAGACGCTAGAAGGTAACAACACACCTAGAACACCGTAGACACGCAAAAATATTTGTCAATTGAATTTATGGAACAGTTTATAATTTATTGATGCTTTATTAGAATTTTTATTACTGAAAGTAATTTTATTTTATTGGTCTGATTATTTTAAACTTTTACCATTTATACTAAATACAAACATTTTAATCATAAAAAAGTAACATTATAAATAAAGAAAAAGAAAATGACATATTAATAAAAGTGTCATCCAGAGATAACCACCATTAAGCTTCTGTTACATTTCCTTCTAGGGTTGTGTTCTTTTTGGGGAACAAACTATTTTTATTTTAAACTATTGCACATGTATACTATATTTGAAGGTCTTACACAAAATCAGTTTGAAAAGGTAGATTCCTTCGTATTATTTCACCTTTTGAAATTTTCTAATTATTCTTATTTGTTTCAGCTTTCAGAAAGTTTGTAATAATTTTGTCACGTTTAAAAATAATGACATCAGGATGTAGTTGAGAATCATACTTGATTTACAAATTAATTTGAGGGATAATTGCATTTTTATACTACAAAACGATTTATAGAATGAATGAGTTATGGAAACAAAAACTGTAGCTGTTGGCTGGTCTGTGAAATTTCCAAAGAGTTTTCTACAAGAACAAAATATTGTTGTCATGTATTTGTCATCATACATTGATTATATAAACATATTTACATATATATTTATATATAGTTTACATGTATATTTGTATGGACTTCATCAATATTTTTGCTTCCAAGCAAACGTGTCCATATCATGACTAAGAATACTGACTGAGCACATTCTGACAAACAGACTGACAGATGATGTTATATTTGAACTTACTTTCATCCATAAAGTACATCCAAAACAGTTTGACAGTTTTTGCTACCATGTTGATTGAGAAGCACCAAGTCACTCATTAAAATACCCACTAGCTTTCAGGTTAACAAGACCCCAACTACCATGAAACTGATGAGAAACTTGACATCTTCTCATCTTTTGGTCTATGATATTTCATGATGCATCTACCAGGAATGCAATATAAGTAATTTGAAGGTTACATTTAATCAACCAGTGTTGAAAGAAAAAAACAGCAGTCTTGTAAGTTATCAATAAGATCACAGAAAAGTGAATACACATACCTTGGGTTATAGGGATGTAAATCCCATATCCAAACTTTCACATCAACATCATGCTCACGCACTCACATTTGTCCCTTTCTTGATCAGGGCCTGGTTGCTCAGGAAATCTGATCCAAACTAAGTATTTTATCAATTCCTGTTATGTGATTTTTGAAAGCAAAAATAATCCATAGCTTGTTTACATGGCTACATAAGAAAACATTTATCATTCTTAACCAAAATGTTGTTTTGTTTTGTTTTGTTTTGTTTTGTTTTCTGGAGCACAATGGCTTTTGACTGCCCTCCCCCCAAAGTACCTTTGTCCTGCCATGTTTCCTATAAATAGTTATACGCAAATCTTGCACAAGAAGGGCCCCTCAAGAATATATTATTCCTAAGCCAGTATTCTAATAAGGACAAAATATTTGTATCTCTAGTCCTGACTTCGATGATTTTTAACAATTTTGTTTGTTTGTTTTTTGTTTAGTTCAGCTATTTGTGGAACTGAAAGAATGTTACTTTAAAAGAAATCTGACTATTGTCAACTAAATGTTAAAATTGCATTTCTAATTACTTGGAAATAAAGAAATATGAGGCAAAGTCTGCTATTGGTTGAAATTCAAGCTTTTAGGAGAGTCTAGAATTGCCTCCTGACCTTTCAACATAAATAGGCATCCAAAGTAAAAATTCCATTTTATGGGTCAAGATGATCCAAGAATTTAGAAAATTTAGGGTAAAAATACATTTAGCTTCTTCTTGCTGAGGCATTTCTCCTATGTCTCTTTGAGTTATGGAATAATCAGTCCATTTTTTCTAAAGAAGAAACAGAATGCAAGCAGGGAGAGTAGCTTTCTCCCCTACCAGTTTTCATAACGATTCTCCTAAATATACCTCTACTCACCGACTTGCTTCGCCACTGGGGAGGTGAAGGACACTTCTGTTTGGTAAATTTAATGAATACCACCGGGTATGCTTGACTCAGTCCAACCCTTCTTCTTCTTGGATGTGAGATAAACTCAGAAAGATAATATTTTTGCCTGTGTCTCCAGTGGCCAGCTCTATGTGGACTTTGAAAGACTCCAGTTTCCTTTGGTAAATCAGCCTACTCTTGGTGTTTATGTGGCCCATTTGGCTTTCACAACAAAATGATCCTTCCTCAGTCTTTCTAAAGAGCAACACTGACATTTAATCTCTTAACTGTTCTACTCTTTGCTTCTCAACATATTCAGAACCCAGACAGGAAGGAGGAACAAGGAACCCAATCTATTTGGGGACTTCAACAGTGAATGTGTAATGCAAGTCATTAAAAAAGCTAATGTCAAGGATTACCATGAGGGCTTAAAGGCATGTGACCCAAAGCAAAAGGGCACCATATGCTAAGCATGTAACATAGATCTTGCCAAGAGCTAGGTCCACAGAGACTGTATCTCCCTCCTGTGTTCTTTAGTCTTATTTCTCCACATCTCAGTGATCAGGAATTTTCACTGTCACCCTTCCTACAAAATGAAACCAATGAAGAAAAAAGATTTTAGACAACTTATTTTCTCACCAGTTTACCTATCAGCTAATGACCAGATCAACCCTGGAGAATGTCAGGAAACTATTTAAAACCATTGCCAAATAATAGCGTCTAGCTTTAATTTGAAATAAACGGATTACATAAATCATTATTTTATTTGGAATTGGCTCTGCTTCCTTTCGATGCCATTCATAATCAAATAGTATTAATCAAAGCTTAAAGCTCTAGCAGAAATCCTCAAACATGTTCTGTTCACATTTTTATAAGTCAAATTTATATTATCAACCACTCTAAATGGTTTGTTTTGTTTCTAATGATTTTAATTTACCCTAAATACATACATTTTTCAAGTATTAAAGACATGACTTTTTATAGGAACACATTTCTACTCATTGAAAATAATAGTTTAATAGCTGGCTAATAAGGTTTAAAATATATGCAAACAAGATCTGGGTTAAAGACAAAATTCACAGAATCCACAAAATAATAACTCCTACTATACTAATACATCCTATAATAATAATAATAAGTACAAATACTTCCATTATCCTATGAGTCAGGAATGTTGCAACTAATTTATATGAATTAGCAAAAGATTTATGCAAAATCCAAATAATGCTTATACTTTAATAAATTGCTGTTTAAAAGGTCATTAAAATTTAATTACCTGACATGCCATGTTCTTAGATAAAAATATGCCACATTCCAAGCATGTCAATCATTTTTAAGTTAGTCAAGTAATTTATGAAATCTGAGCAAAAATGCTAATACAATTTTTTTATAAAGTGATCCTGAAGTTTATATGAAAATAAGCCAGCATAACTTAAAAATGTAATGTCTTAAATACAATTTGGAGATAATATAATGAGGAAAATATAGTACTGATGCATAAACAGACAACCTAATCAATGGAACTAGAAAATCTAGAAGTATTGCCCCCATGTATATCAGATTTCAGTGAAGATATTACAAATAATTTATTATATTATTGTGAGAAAATTTGGTAACCATGTAGAAAAAGATAGATCATTGCTTCATATCTCAAATGAAAAAAATTCTAGATGAATCTTAGAGGTTAATGAACAAAAGCAACCATAACAATCTAACATATAATGGGAAAGAAGACAAAGAATATGCATAGACAGCTCATAGCAGATGAAGTATAAATACAAGATATTTAATCTTTTAGCAAAAAATAACTTAAAAACAAGAGATTTCTTTTAAACCTACAACTGGCAAAATTTAAAATGCTTGTTAACATTCATGGTGAAGCTGTAAGGAAAAAAACATTCATAAATGAGAGACAGGAAGTTGAGAATGTAACTTAATCCAACATGGTGGAAAAAAATTCAGAAATGTATTCATATTAAAAATATACGTATCCTCTGAGCTATACCACCTTGCCTTATGCTATATGGTACGGATAGAGTATAAATGCACCAAATAGCATTTGAATCAGATTATTCATTGTAACCTTGCAAATAATATCAAAAGACAACATAAGTTAAAAGTTGAGTTCTGTGATGTTTTATGGTGTGACTAAGTTTTGTAAACCTGGTTTGCCAAAAACTAAAATTCATTATATTTTTGAAAATTCATGAAAGAACAATTTGCTTTAATACCTTAAACTTTTACTTGGGTGAAGAAGCATAGTGTCTTTTGAAATTATATGATAATTAAGATACTCAGAAATCCTTAACTCTTATCAAATTGGTTTTTACCTGGCAGACTGCTCTCATGCATGAAGAGTCATCAGTACATATCCTTATCATCCAAAGGAAGTTAGCTTCTGTTTAAATACATGTTCTGGAAAGGTGAATATACTTAGTCTTTTACAATTTTGATATGTTTTAGTTTACCATTTTTCAAAAAGTGTTCTATGGAATGTTAGTCTGAGAAAAGAGGATCCAGGAAAAAATAAAATGTGAGATCTATTGCATAACCCTCCTCTTAAAGTTTAATTGAACACATTTTCATATTAAAGGCTCTTAGGAGTTCTGCAGCAAAGAAACTAGTGCAACCATGTTAAATTTAGTCTTTTCAAAAGTTATATGACTACAGAACATTTTTTTTTCCATAACAGCAAATTTAACAATTTTTGTAACCTACTCTTTGGGAACCCTGTGCAATCTTCCAGATTTGTTTTCTGGGTCCTAACATAATAATGAAATGAAGAAAGGGTGGATACAGAAACTCTGGTGTTTAGGATGTGCAGAGCAGGAATGGTGAAGAACATGGGGTAATACCCAGGAGTCAGTGTCCTTGTGGTGGGGTGAAAAGAAAGACTCAGAGCATGAAGAAGACATAAGTACTGGGGTATTCAGAGAGGAGAGAAAAGGTGCAAAGAGAAAAAAAGCAAAAAATAATTTCTAATATCACATTTTATCTACTTGGCTATATAAATACTGCAAAACTGAGGAAGATAATCACCATACAGGTATAATAGGCAAAATTCTGTAAGGTAGTCAAAGAGTCTTCAAACTCCCCTATAAGAAGGTCCTTCAACTCACCCACACCACTGTGAGATTCTAAGCAAATGCTTTGCATTCTTCTGGGCATGGCTCTACTTGTAGCATTCCTTTTATCTACTGATTGAGGATCACAGACTCTCAGACTTTCAAGAAGCTGAAGGGGCACATCACATCTGATGCCTCATTTTTATAAAAGTAAGAAAAGCAATCTAAAGAAAAGTTTACCTAAGGCACCCAATGAGTTTAATACAATGAGCCATTACTGGTTAAGAATGCAAGTTTTGAAAACAGATGACCATGGATTCAAATGTAGGGTTTGCCTCTTATTAGTCATGTAAGCTTAGACAAGTAATTATTCACTCAGTTTCAGGATTTTTGCCTCAAAGCTTTTTCAAAAAAAAAGATAATGAGATAAAATAGGTAAAATGAATAGTACATTGTTGCCAGACAGTGAATAATAAATGTCAGTTAGTTGCAGTGGTGATTATACTAGTGGCATCAAAGAAGAGTGAAATCATACCAATTGCAAGTTTAAGTTCAAAAGTCAAAAGGTTCTCTATTTTGCCTCCTTACTTCATTTATTTAAGTTACTCTCTGCATTAGTCAAAGTTCTCCAGAAAAACAGAACCAATAGAATATGAGTATAAATATAAATATGTATTTATATTTTACATAAAATTGAATGTGTATATTATATACAATACTTTATATATATTAAGAAATTTTATGAGAAATTAGCTCACAATTATAGAGGCTGACAAGTGCTGAGATTTACAGAGTGAGTCTGCAATTAGAAGACACAGAAGAATTGACAGTACAGTTCCAGTTTGAGTCCAAGAGAGAACTGATGGCATAGTATCTTTTCAAAGACTGGCAGGCTCAAGATCTGGAAATAACCAGTGTTTTAATCTGAGTCCTAAGGCAGGAAAAAGCTAATATCCCAGTTTGAAAGCAATCAGGCAGGAGAATTCTCTCTTACTCAATGGAAAATCAGCCATTTTTTGACTATTCAGGCCTACAAAACTGATTGGATAAGGCCCACTCACATTAGCGAGAGCAATTCGCTTTACTGTGTACCAATTTAAGTGTTAATTTAATCCAACCTAGAAACATCCAGAACAAGATTTGGCCTAATATTTGTGCACACCGTGACCCAGTCAAGTTGACACATAAAATTTATTATCACACTATCGTTCAACTTATGAGTAGGCAATACTAACAACTGTCATATGCTTCACACAGAATCATGTAAACTGATTTATATGTATTCATTCTTTCATCCACTTATCCATCCATCCATCCATCCATCTACCATTCACGTATCATTTAACAAAATGACCTAATCATCTATCAGTTTTAGATACTGTTTTGGCCCCTGGGTTCAGTGTTTCAGAAACAAAAAAGAAAAAAAAATATGAAATGGGCCTCTCAAGGATTTGACAATGACTTGAGATAACCAGAAGGAAAGATTCCTTGAGAGCATTTCCTATGTTTGCCATAGGTATAGAAAATAATCATTGAGTTTAATGAAAGCCTAAAAGGTCATTTCATCTCTACTCCTCTCTCTTAGGCAGCTTATAGCACAAAGCCAGAGAAATTCAATATAACACTATGCACAAAAAAAAAAAAAAAAAAACCGACTGTGTAGAATGCCTATGAAATGAAACTTGGCTTCCATTATCAAAGACATTTACAGCGTAGGAATCCAACATATTCTCTCCCGAGTATTTACTCTTAAACATTATACTGTGGTTCTCAGCTAATAAATGTAATTTTAGTGTTGCAGAACTTACTATAAGCTATGCAAGTCCTAAATGTTCTACATGTATAGATGGCTACTTCTTGAGTTCACCTTGAACTTCATCCACAGCTTATGAATAATAGTGTTTTATTTTGGAAAATGAATAAGAATTTGCAAATCTAGTGCTAATAATGTAAAAAAAATGACAAGAAGAATCAGATCATTTTTGCATCTTTTTAGGTTGTCTGCATGTGGTCCTGGTCAGCTGAACTGTAAGAAAACAGGAAGCTCTGGAACTGACCTCTGTAAGTCAATTATAAGAGATGGCTTCAGAATCTCTTATCTGAAAACCTGCAACTACCTCTCTGTTTTGATAGCTGTCTTCTTGAGCAGTAACAGGGAGAGGTAGAGGGAGCTCTTCACCGTTTGCTTTTTTGCTTCCTGTTCTATCGGTTATGCCCAGCGATGCTTCTATACTCCAACAGCAGCAGTTCCTGCTCCCAGCAGCCGACGACAGTTTTCTCTAGCACTTGCAAAACCAGCTTTTTTGTGTGCTTTCCTCAGACTCCAGCAAGCCAATATCTTCTCCTCAGAGATCTGGGTCCCAGCCCAATGGAGAACCTCTTCAAAACTCAGACTCCTGGAGCCGCCAAGCAGTGTCTTTTCAGAGTTCTGGGCCCTAGCATCATGAGTTCCCTTCTCCAAGATTTCAGCCACCTACTGGGACTTCAACTTCTTTGAAGAGTCTGAGTTTCCATAATTCTGGTATATTTCCTTTGTTGTCTTACCCTTAATGGTGAAGCTATTTTCTGCAACTACTACCTCCTTGATACCTTAAAGTCTTCTTGTTGAATTTTCAGTTACAATAATGTGCCTAGTTAACAACTCTTTAGGCGAAACCCTCTCAGTTAAAATAACTTGTGTGATTTATTTTTCCTGACTGCATCCTGACTAAAGCACTAATCTTATCGAGCTAACCTGGCATTAGGGTTCAGAACGGTCAATCGTAATTCTTAAGAGAGAAAAGTCAGGAACCTGTATATCTCGGGGGAGGATATCCACAGAGAAGAACAGAGTCAAGTGAAGGAGAGAAAAATGAGTTTAGTCTGGTAAATATTTTGACATCATCGAGATAGGGCCCAACCAACAATGCTGCTGTAAACTTTTCTCTCCTGGCACTAGAAATTTCTCGATTTAACATTTGGTCGTCCCCAGCTTGGCACAGGGGTAAATAGTGCCATTTTTCCTTTGACCATGAAGAAAACCGGGCCAACCCAAGAGATGAACTAGGCCTGGTTTATCTTCAGTGCATTCTCATTCCTTTTTGCCCTATTCACCCTCCTACTGACAAATAGATGCCCAATCCTCTCTTGCGTTTCTCTGCCTGCCTCCTATATTTCAACTGGCTGTGGGACTGGAGACCGCATGGGCAATTCATTCATGGGTCAGAAGGACATACTACTAATACAAATGTTATGCTACCCCTTTTGTTGTGTTTGATTACTTGGCAGGTGAGTCCAATGACAACAACCAAGGAGGACTTAACAAGTGGATTTTATTACTTGTAACAAGCAAGGAGGACATCAGCAATAATTCCCCCAAAGCAGTGCCACCACAAAGGTGAAAACTGACTTTCGTTAGGCTGATTAGCTGAGTTATTTTATGTAGAGGTAGAATACAGTCAGCCCAGGTACAGTTGTCGATCACACTTGTACATATGTCGCATGTATTAAAGAAAATGGTAAGCCGAGCTCGGTGGTTCAGCCTGTAATCCCGCGCCTTTGGGAGGCTGAGGTGAGTGGATTGCCTGAGCCCGCGGGTTTGAGACCCGCCTGGGCAGCGAGACCTCATCTCTACAAAAAATCAAAAAATCAGCCGGGCGTGGAAGCGCATGCCTGTAATTCCAGCTACTTGGAAGGCTGAGGCGGAAGGATCGCTGGAGCCCAGCAGGCGAGGTTGTGGTGGCCAGGAGCGGCCACTGCACTCCAGTCTGGGTGACAGAGTGAGACTCCAACTCAAAAAAAAAAAAAAAGAGAAAAGAAAATGGTAAATGAACTCTTCCCTGGTGGCGTTTTAGCATAGTAATGAGAATTTGCCAAAGTTCATCTCCAACTCAAGCATCTCTGGATGCTACTGGTTTTTGTTTTGCCAGGGCTGAGCTTCTTCCTGGCCTTTTTTGAAAAAGCACTCAGGACGGCTACTTTTTCATAGTGTGTACCCAGGGACCCTGGGATCCATTTTCAGTATGATATGTGATCTAAAAGGGGTAAAGCCTTAATTAGAAGAAATATACACTAACAATTGAATCTGACAGATAAATCATATGTGTGTGTGTATATATATATATACATACGTACACATATAATCAAGAGGATGGATTTTTTAGATAGGGATTTGGAGAAAGGACCTTGTAGCCATTTGAAGTCACATCACAAAGGAACAAAATGTGTCTGTCTATAAGTAATGCTGTTCTTGTCAGACATTTCCACCTGAAGAGTCTTTATGTATCTAACCATTTACATTCTTTGTCAATGTTTTAAGTACAGACACAGGCTCTGAAACTAGCAACTATTTAATAAATACTTGTTCTGGATAATGATCAAGGGTTTCATTACAAAATAGTTGTATTTTCTTCTCACTGTGAGTAGGGAATATCTTACCTCACTCTCTGTACTGCATGAATTTGTCTAAAGTCCTCCCTGAATTTTCCCAAACTTGTCAAAGAAATCGCTAACTAGAGACTTCTTAACAACCAGCTTGAAAATCTGCATGAAGCAACGTCACTTCCTGTCTTGGATTCCATCCATCATACCAAAATTGAATCAGTCCGTTTTGAGTAGAAGAAAAGTTTATGGATTCTTATCTGGATGCAGAATAAAACCAACTAAGCATGTGCCCAGAAAGATGAAAATCTTTGTCCTGAAGGCTGTCAGTAAAGGCCAAAAGGCTAAGGACTTCAGATCACACACATTTTATTTTCTCTTGTTGAGGTACACTGTCCTATTTAAGTAAGAGAATGGAGCTTTAAGAAACCTGGATTACAAGAGAATAATCTCACCATCTAAGAGTCGGGGCACTAGGTGGTGTGCAGCCACAGAACAGCATAAATAAAGAGAAACCAGGAGCCAAGTTACACAGTAAGTGGAACGTTAAGCTGGCAAGTGAACAAAAGAACCAAATGAAAAACAATTTATGTGAAGAAAAAAATAAGTGGCTGAAATTATGCATTGAAGTTGAAGTCAGAATCCAGAGGATCTAGCCAAATTTGAAGTGGTAGGAAAGTTTAGTGTCCAAATAGTCTGGCCAAAATAGGTGACGTGGAGTTCCAGAAACTTCCACAGGAAGTTTCTAAAACTGACAGTAGCAATTTTCAGGGTAAGCTTCTCAAATACAGTCTTACAAAGCAGAAAGAAGAAATAGGTGGGAAATAAAAAATTAAAAAAAAAAACCAGCAGATTTGAAAATAGAACACTAGCTAATACTAGTACTAAGACTATAGTCAAGTGTCATACAAATACATTACATTGTGTGATCATTACAATGACCTTATAAGACTGACATTCTTGCCAACACTTTTGTTAAGCCCTGGCCCAGTCATCCGGCTCTTTGAGCTCTGGCTGGGCCATGTATTCCTAAGCTTTGGTCCCTTCCCCTACCTTGGGGAGGTGAATCTTCTCTTTCTTCCTCTCCTATTTACTTTCTAAATAAACCATATTTTTCAATCAAACAAAACAAAACAAAACAAAAAACCCGACATTCTTATAGTACCCATTTGCAAATGAGGAAAGGGTGGTTTACTTAAGTAAGTTGCCTGCAGTTAAACTTTTATTATGTGGCATAGCATGGATTTAAGCTTGGGCTTGTTGATACTAGAGATAGAATATGTAATCACTGTGCTATAGTGTGCATTCCCAAACACCACTGGGATATGACTATCTGATTACCAAGACAATTATCAGCTTCCATCCGCTATGCACGGAATGTAACTTACAGCTGATTTTCTTTCTTTTTTCTTTTCTTTTCTTTTCTCTTCTTTCTTTCTTTTTCTTTTCTTTTTTTTGGGGGGGGGGGGGGGTTATGGATCTCACTCTGTCACCCGGGCTGGAGTGCAGTGGGACGCTGGCAGTTTACCACAGTTCTGATTTTTTTATACAGACAAGGTCTCATTATGTTGCCTAGGCAGTCTCGAACTCCTAGGCTCAAGCAATCCTCTGTCCTCGGCCTCCCAAAGTGCTGGGGTTACAGACATGAACCACCACACCTGACCAACCTGATTTTCTAATTGCTGTCTTTGGCAAAAATTTCTGGAAGAGCCCACCAAATCCTAATACTGGGGAAGGCCCAACCATGTCCAAAGAAACACAGTCAGCGTTAACCAGGTTGTATTTAGAAAACAAGCACCTTTTTAATGCAGAAAATTTAAAATAGAGTTCATCTGAATAATAAAAGATAATTTTTGAGGAGTAAAGCATGCACTTATTCCATATCTCAAGTTTCTCAAGTTTGATAGAAAGTTGTTTCTAGATATTTACATAATGAACATCATCTGAAAATAATGGTACATCCTTGTAAAGGTGGTTTTGAAATGAACAAAATAATATACTCTGATATTACAGAACAACTAGGCCTGAGTTTCTGACATTGATTTTCTGAAGGATAGAGCCATTAACACACTTTAGGTACCTTGTGTGTATGTTTCAGGAAACACATTCACCACCACCCAACAAAAGAATCTCTCAGGGTTCTAGTCCAAAATGTAATCGTGAGCAGGCTTGGTCAACTTGACCAGTTTGCCATGTGCAGTTGTTATGGTATTTCCACATGGAGTCCATGACCTAACAGTTGGGTCCACAGATTCCCTTAACCCATGATTCCACATCTGCCAGCAATGAACCTGCGTATTCTTGCTCCTTCACACTGCTGCAGCTGTGGAACCACATCTTAGCATCACCTTTAGATGACAGGAGGGAGCAAGTGAAAACTGAAAGCAGCCGGGCTCGGTGGCTCAGCCTGTAATCCTGCGCCTTTGGGAGGCTGAGGTGAGTGGATTGCCTGAGCCCGCGGGTTCGAGACCCGCCTGGGCAGCGAGACCTCATCTCTGCAATAAATCAAAAAATCAGCCGGGAGTAGCAGCGCGCGCCTGTAGTTCCAGCTACTCGGAAGGCTGAGGCGGAAGGATCGCCGGAGCCCAGCAGGTCGAGGCTGCGGTGGCCGGGAGCGGTCACTGCGCTCCAGTCTGGGCGACCGCGTGAGACTCCCACTCAAAAAAAAGAAAAGAAAAGAAAACTGAAAGTTCTTTGACTTAATAATCTGATATTTGAACTAAAACAGAGATTCTAAGATTCTTGCAATGAAGAATTACTGAGAACAGCAGAGAGTGGATTTATAACCTAAGACTTTTGAGGAGTATCATTAAGCAGCCACTACGTCTATGCATTTTTTATGTTCTATGAGACTTTGTTTCAACATATATATATATGTATATGTATATAAAATTGTATATATATATACATACATACAATTTTAACATTCTACCCCATCATGTGTCTGAAATTGTTTATTCTAGAATCAATATTTTAGACTACTTAACATTTTATAAAATAAATTATGTATGTCCTTTGGATTGACATATTACTGTAGTACATCATTATAGGCCCCTGGGGGTGTGTGTATTTGTGTGTGTGTGTGTATTTATATCTGAAAATGGAGCAAGAATTACTCTATTCTTAACAGGGAGAAATTGTTAGAAATAGGACAGAGATTAAAGTTTGAATCTGAGTAGGCTGAGTAATCACCACAATATTTATGGCCGTAAATAGGATTCTTACTCCTAACCAGTTGATATGCAAACATATTGACTTAATCTCTAAGGAGAAAAAGTGAACGAATGTGGATAGATTAATACAGGTCCTGTGCTACTATCAGAAAAAGCAAACAAAAAAATATGTCTCTTCAGAACAGAGCAGACATCTTTCACAACTTTATGTGCTTAATTTCTAATATAGTGCTTTGCTCATAGCAAATAGCAATTGCTCATTGACTGCTGATAATTGCTTATTAGAAATGGATCATCAGCTTCCTCTCTCATTTCCATTCTAAAAAATGATTATTTTTAATATTGTATCTTGTTTCCTACTGTTCTGTTAGATGCATATTCCTAAGTAATTTTTATAATCCTAAGCCCATCACACAAAGATTTAACTTTCTTCTGGTCAGGAGATCGAAATGGGTGACTGGTCACTGCCCTCTTAAGGTTTCTTCAGATATCATAATTAAAAGGATAGCTATTCACACAAATTCATACTACATTTTTTCTTGATCATATGGCTGGACTGCCTTTCTTGTCTATTTGAGCTTACAGTGGCTTTGTGGCTTTGTGGCTAAGTTCTAGGTCAAGCCTTTTCAGACATAGCCTCACGATTGAAGCCAATATATAAACATATATTGATGATGCCAGAGCTTCCATCAGGGTTCACAAGTGACTTACTAGAGTAGAGATATCTACTTATTTGAAACACATATCCTAGATGGTTAAATGAGCAAGAAATGAACTTTTCTATTTCTTAAGCTAATGAATAGTTTTTAAGTATCTTATCACATATTAGCCTTTGAACTAATTAATGAACCATTCTACTTGAAGGCAGATAAAAACGTTCTCTCTCTTTCTCTCTCTCTCTCTCTCTCTCTCTCTATCTGCGTGTGTGTGTGTGTGTGTGTGTGTGTGTGTGTGTGTGTGTGTCTGTGTCTGTTTTTAATTTGCACTGTTAACTGATTTACTTGGCTAGCCAAGGAGAAGTAAAGTGTCAAATTGAGATGTTTTTCTAAATAACTATATATCATTTTCAAGTTGAGTACTGGGTGGATAAAAATTGTCTCCATATAGTTTTCAATTTCTCCAACTTTAATCTGGTATATGGACATCATCTTGCCTACAAAGTGATACATTTAGTAAAGAAAAAATGACACACAACAGTCTCATAGAAACAGATTGAGAAGATTAAAAGAGACTTAAAGTTATTTTAATCCTATTTTGTATTTAATTTGGCATCATCTGTATAAATATCTCTGACCAGAAAATTTTTAGCTACTGTTTACTCTTTACTGGTAATGAGATAGTTATTCAGTGATCACCAAAGGCTTATCATTAAGAAATACTTGCATAATATGTTTCCCTGACCTGTTAGTGAATTTACTTCTGGAAAACTATCACATGCTGTTATAGACATTATTTTAAGAAATGTTATTCTTAGAGTTACACTTATGGACATTTCCCCCCAGAAATATACAATCATCACCCTCCCTCCAAGTAGGGAAATTTTTTTTTTTATTAATAAATTTACTCTGAAAATCATCTCTGAAATAAGTATGTTAATTTTCTATCATTTTGGCTTGCATCAAAGTAAGTGATATCTCCCTTTCTTTGTGTCTTTAATGTGTTGAGGTGAGGTCTTCTATCTTTGATCTTTTTAAAACAATTTTCCACTTGAAATAATGGGTTTAACTTCATTTTTTTATTTTATTTTTTTGAGTTGGAGTCTCACTCTGTCCCCCAGACTGGAGTTCAGTGGAACGTTCTCGGCCACCGCAGCCTCGACCTGCTTGGCTCTGGCGATCCTTCCATCTCAACCTTCCGAGTAGCCAGAATTACAGCCACGTACTACCCTGCCCGGCTGATTTTTTATTTATTTATTTATTGTGGAGATGAGGTCTCGCCAAGTTGCCCAGGTGGGTCTCGAACCCGTGGGCTCAAGCAATCCGCTCACCTCAGCCTCCCAAAGCTCTGGGATTCCCAAAGCGCTGGGATTACGGGCTGAGCCACCGAGCCCGTCTGTTTAGCTTTATTTTTTTATACATCAGTCATATCTCTCTAATTATTCTGATCTATTTTCCTATCATTTTCCCCACTGAAGGCTGATCATCAATTAACAGAAGTGATAACGTCTGTTCGTCGCATCCTGCCTCCTCTGTAGTTTTCAGTGATCTCCTTTTGTAGATTCCTGAGGGTGTTTCTGAACCTGATCTTGATGATGTGAATGAACAGTATTTGGAACACTCAGAGAATATCACATTTGAGTTATCCAGGAGTCATGATGCCTGTGCACCAGGCAACATCTGTATCAGACAAAGGGTTTTTAAAGGTGCAATTTACAAAAGTATAAAAATGATTAAAAATGACAGCCACAAGACACAGTGCAACCTTCCAACACTACATCCAGCAGCGTTGCCATCTCTACCCCAAAGGGCAAGGAGAGGAGGCAGTTACTGAAACAAGCGACTAAAATATGAAAGCTTTCTGCAGAAAGCCTCCAGAAAGGAGCTGTGACCTTCAGTAGAACACACCGCCAACTCTACCAAACCTGTCAAGGAAGGAACTGAGGAAAAATTCCCTGACTTTACATTCAACCCAACCTCCAGTCTCCTACCAGTGCCTCCCGTTAGACTACCCCAATATGGATTAAAAGGTCAAAGTAGTCCATTAATAAAGCTTTCCTGTTCAGAACCTGGGATGCACAAAGCAGGTTAGCGAAATGGAAGATACCCAGACCAGAGGTCACAGAAGCACACTACTAGCAATGTAAAGATGGCTGTTTGTAATACACAAAGATATCAAAAACAAGAAGCCAGAGAGAAATGGTATCTGGAGTACACACTGTCAGCTGATGGCATTCTTTTTTAAGTAAGCCCTCAAGGCAACTTTGTGAAATATTATTATGCCAGTTTACACTATTTCAACAACTTAGCCAAGATCACCGTGGCTATGGCACAATCTGAAACAAAGTTTATCTGGCTTAGAAGTCAGCCTGCCTTACAAATTAAAAGGAGTATGCCAGTCTCAGAGAGAGCCAACAAGCTGACAATTAAGATCAAATTGAAAATCAGATATCCAGAGAACAGCCTAGATTCACAGGACAAACAGACATGGGAGAGAAAGCATAAGACACACAGACATGGTAAAGGAAGGTATATAAGACAACAGAAATTATATAGCATCACTATTTAGCAAAAAAGCAACACTGAAATGAAACTTTGTATTCACAAAAGCTCTCATTTTCCAGAGTACAAAGGCTGGATCACTGTTTAGAAGACATTGTTATGGCCATAGAATGCCTCCCTGCTCCCTTCAAATCCCCGTATGTAAATGACCAACTATTTTTTTCTATGCCTGATGAAAAGTATAACTTGGGATTTACTATATAGAGTGTTCCATGCTTTTTAAGGGAAAATCTCTACTTTCTCCTGACAGTGTGCTAAACTTCAGTGATTTTAGCTGAGAAATCTATCCAAATCAGCATTTATATTGCTAATTACAGTTAAGTGTGTTGGAAACATGACCATCAAAAACTAAGGACATTGCTGTTTGCTATAAGGGTTTCCTAGATACTTTAACATTAGAACTGCAAATATAGCATTCCCCAAGTGGTGGGTTGCAAATAACAAGACGAGAAAGAAGTGCTAGGCTATTTGAACCATCATGATTTAAAGGATTTGGGTTTTACGTTTAACTATGTAATGATCTGTGGAGTCAGGAATTTCAAGGTGGACTCTCACCTTGTATGTATTAGCAAAGTTATACGGGTCTCACTTTTCTTATCTGTAAAATAAATTATTTGAATCTTCACGATCCCTAGTTATACTTTCTTAACCGTGGCTAGGTAGCCCATAGTCAGAATTAAGTACAAATGAAATGGATTGATTACAGTGAGATTAGCCTTAAGCACTCTCTAACTTACCTATACTTATTTTTTTAATTTAAAAAAATCAAGCTTTTGTGACAACCATATCAAGCCTTGAAGACTGAATTCAAATTCTACCACCTCCACGTAACCATATTTTTCCTTTGGAGGTTTTCTACTTCTATTCTCTTTTTTTTAAAGGTATGGTTATATATAGTAATATTTACCCTTTTTACTGTGCAATTCTGCAAGTCTTGACAAGTGCATACCACCACTCACCACAATTAAGATGCATACCAACCAGTTTCATCACCTACAAAAATTCCTTTGTGCGCCTTTCTAATCAACATCACTTTCCACTTTGCCCTAAGAAACCACTGATATATTTTCTGTACTTACAGTTTTGCACAGATTTCAGAATGCCATATAAATGAAATCACATAGTATGTACCCATTTGAGTTTTTTTTTTTTTTTTTTGAATTGGAGTCTCACTCACCCAGACTGGAGTGCAGTGGCCGCTGCCAGCCACCGCAGCCTTGACCTGCTGGGCTCCGGCGATCCTTCCGCCTCAGCCTTCCAAGTAGTCGGAATTACAGCCATGCGCTACCATGCCCGGCTGATTTTTTGATTTATTGTAGAGATGAGGTCTCGCTGCCCAGGCGGGTCTCGAACCCGTGGGCTCAGGCAATCCACTCACCTCAGCCTCCCAAAGGCGCGGGATTACAGGCTGAGCCAACGAGCCCGGTTGAGTTTGGCTTTTGTAACAGGACACAATGCATTTGAGACTCATTCGTATTACAAAATGCATCCATAGTACATGCTTATTTTTGTACTGAATGCCTTAAAGATTTGGGTGTTTTTCCTTTGTTCTTCGCTGTTTGAATATTATGTGCCTGATGTAAGTCTGAGTTTTATTCTGCTTGGTATTCTCATATATCTCTGGATCTGTAGCTGAAATTTTGCTGTTGTTTACTTTTAATTTTTTTTTTTATTTTAAAGATGTGGGATACAATTTAGGGTTAGGTATACAAATGTTCATTACTCAGGTACCCTTGTTGATGAGGTGTGCCCCACCCCCCAGGAGATTCTCACTACTGCCAATCCCACACCCCCCCGACAGTTTCCCACTACTGCCTATCTTCTTCTTACAGTATTACAATAATTGCTCAAGATTCACTTATGATCAAGAACATGTGATAGCCAGTTCTTTGTTTCTGTGATAGATCACTCAGTATTATAGACTATAAGTCCATCCTGGTTGCTTCAAAGCTCATGATTTTGTCCCTTTTTATGACTCTGTAATATTCTATCATGGATATGGATATGTACCACATTTTTTTTTTATCCAGTCCTTTCAATAGGCAGCATGGTTAGTTCCATGTTCTTGCTATTGTGAACAATGCTGCAATAAACATATGTGTGCAGATATCTTTTTCACAGAGTGATTTGAGTTTCTCCGGGTGTAGTCCCAGTAGGAGGATTGCAGGGTCGATTTTCCATAGGAAAATCGATTGCTAAAAACTTTAGGAATCGTCACAATGTTTTCTACAGAGGCTGTACTAGTATACACTCCCACCAATAGTATAGAAGTGTTCCCTTTACACCGCATTAACTTCAGCGTGTGTTGTTTTTTGAGTTGTTGATTATGGCCATCCTGACTGGAGTTAGGTGGTATCTCAGTGTAGTTTTAATTTGCATTTCTTTTATGACTAGTGAGGCTGAACATTTTTTCATGTATCAGTTGACTGCTCATATGTATTATTTTGAGAAGTGTCTATTCATATTTCTTGCCCACTTTGTAATGGGGTTGTTTGTTTTTATCTTTTTGACACATTTGAGTTCCTTCCTTGTAGATCATAGATGTTAGGCTTGTCAGACATACAGTTGGCAAATATTTTTTCCCAGTCTGTGGACTGTCTCCCTGCTCTCTTGATGGCTTCTTTGTCTTTGCAGAAGCTTGTCAGTTTGAGGAAATTGACTATGTCATAAGAAAACTACATACAAAAAAAAAAGCCCTGAACCAGATGACTTTCCAGCAGAATACTACAAAACATACAAGAAGGAACTGATACCAATCCTATTGAAAGTATTCCAGGCAATTCGGAAAGATGGAACTCTCCCCAAATCATTTTATGAGGTTAGCATCACGTTGATATCCAAACCAGGTAAAGATCCAACAAAGAAACAGAACTACAGACCAATATCCTTGATGAAAATAGATACTAAAATTCCCAACAAGAACCTAGTGAACCGGATCCAATGTCACATCTCAAAAATCATCTATTATAACCAAGTAGATTTCATCCCCTGGATGCAGGACTGGTTCAAAACTCATAAGACCATAAATATAATTAAATATATCACAGATGTAAAAATAAAAACCACATGATTATATCATTAGATGCAGAAAATGCATTTGATAAAATCCAGCATACCTTCTTTATAAAAACCCTTGAACATCTAGGTATAAGTGGAATATACCTCAAAATAGTAAGAGCCATCTATGAGAAACCCACAGTCAGCATACTGCTAAACAGACAGAAAATGGAACCATTTCCTCTGAAAACCAGAAAAAGACAAAAATGCCCTCTCTTATCCCCCTTTTTAACAATGTTTTGGAAGTCCTAGCTAGAGCAACCAGACAAGAGAAGAAGATCAAGGATATCCAAACAGGAAAATAGGAAGTCAAGTTATCTCTCTTTGCAGATGACATGATTCTATACCTCGAAAACCCAAGAGAATCTGTCAAAAACCTCCTTGCACTAATAA
>NW_007260484.1:960269-1022536 GCF_000164805.1 Carlito syrichta
CAAAGATGACACAAATGGAAAAATATTCCATGCTCATGGATTGGAAAAATCAACATTATTAAGATGTTCATCCTACCAAAGCAATCTACAGATTTAATGAAATACCCATTAAATTACCAGCAGCATTCTTCTCAGACTTGGAAACAACAATAATACAGGAATTCATATGGAAACATAAATGACCTCAAATCACCAAACTAATCCTCAACAACAGCAACAGCAACAACAAAGCAGAAGGTATCACAATCCCAGACTTTAAACTTTATTATAAAGCTACAATAATAAAGAACAGCCTGGTATTGGTCCAAGAACAGGCATATAGACCAATGGAACAGGATAGAGATTCCAGAAGCAAAACCTCAATTTTTCAACCAAATCATCTTCGACAAAACCTCCACCACCCACCACTGGGGAGAGGAGAACCTATGCAGTAAATGGTGCTGGCAAAACAGGCTGACCACATGCAGAAGACTGAAACAAAAACTCTATCTATCCCCATACACAAAAATCCACGCTAAATGGATCAAAGACCTAAACATAAAACCTCAAACTATAAGAATCTTATAAAATGCAGGGGGCACCCTTATAGAAATTGGAACTGGCAACCAATTCCTGACCAAAACCCCTAGTGCCCACTCCATAAGAGATAAGATAGATAAGGGGGACCTCAGCAAACTTAAAATCTTCTGGAATATTTCTTTAGTTTTGAAAAAATTGCAGCCATTATCTCTTTACATATTTATCCTGCCCCTTTTCTTCTCTTTCTTCTTCTTGTGGGAGTCTAATTACACACTTATGGTTTTAAGTTCGCTCATTGTCCTTGACCGCTCTGTTATCTCTTCAATTATTTTTTCTCTTTAAGTTTTGGATAACTTCTCTTAACAAACTTCAAGTTCACTGATTTATTCTTCAGCTCTGTCAAGTCTACTGATAGATTTGAAAAGCATTTTTCAAATAAATAACGTTGTGCTTTATATTTTTGGCAATTCTATATTATTGTTCTTAGAGTTTCCATCTTACAGTTAAATTCCACAGCTGCTCATACATATTATTAGCTTTTTTCATTAAATAAAAATTATTCATCATAATTACTGTGCATGTTTGTCATATCTGAATCTAGGTCTACTGGTAGCCTTTTATCCCCTCTGGAGGAAATATTCGATTCCTCGTTCTTTATTAATGCAACGTAGCTCTAAAAATAAAAACTCAGGCTCCTTATTCTGCCCCTTAGAGTCTGTGAACAATGAGAATGCCCTGTGATCAAGTTCAGCAACACAAGATTAATCAGGAACATGCACTTCTCTTTCCCATGATGAAGGGCAATGTCCAGAAGATATGCATGTTTGCTTGTTGTTTATTGATAGCTTACATCGACACTGATTAAAATTGCAGCTGACTAGAGAAATTACATGAAAGAAGGGTTTCTAAAGAAATAACTGTTGTGCCTGGCCATTCCTGTTCTGGAAACCATGCAAGTTGACATGTCCATCCTGATGTAGGTATGATTGCTGGTGTGTCTTCTGAGGCATGGAATAACAAGTGTTCCCTGTCTTCCCATTGACTTTGTCTGCTTCAGTGCTTTAGTAGTCAAGTTAAATGCAGGAGACTCCCTTATGGAAATTAGAACTGGTAACCAATTCCTGATAAAAACCCCAAAAGCCCAGGCCATAAGAGATAAGATAGACAAGGGGGACTTCATCAAACTTAAATTCTTCTGAAATATTTATTTAGTTTTGAAAGAATTGCAGCCATTATCAAATTCCTTCTTATGAGAACAAGGGTTGTCAATCTCTGTTCCTCTTTGCCAAACATGACTAAGGACATTCATGTAATTTGGACCACTCTCATGTATGTGCCTTGGGTGATCTACAGTTCCAGAGTTAAGTTCTTCCTTTCTCATTAAGAAAATCAAAGACTGAGCTGGATAGTACAGGTGTAAAAGGATCCTCTAATTTCCAGAAAGTAAAAATAAATATCACCAAAGAAAATCATCTGCAGAAAAGGATATTCTTTGCCCAATTAAAGTAAGAAATTTAAATATGAAATTATAAGCATATGCTAAATCTTAAACATATGAAAATCTTTTGTCTCTATTCCCTATCTTTGGAAAATGTGAGTTATTAAAACAATTCACTTGTGAGTGACAAATGGTACTTGTGACATTCCTAGTTATGTATCAACATGCTGGATACTGTAACCCATGTTCTCGTTGAATTTATTGTTCACCCCACCCCCTTTATGACTCTACCTTCTGTTCTCTTGGAGTGTATCATTAGGTACAAGGAAAGCCAAAGTAGAATTTGCACTTTTTTTTTTTGTTTCCTGCCCTCTGCCAATTCTGATAAATAGCTGGCTTAGGAAAAAGATTGTATCATATAAATATATTGTGGTTTGGGAATTATTTGTACTCTTCAGAATTACATGTTCTTTTAACACCACCAGAGACTTGGAAATAATTTAAAAATAAATGCTTTAGAAAAGCAAATAAGCACTAGCACAGTAGAATAAAAATGACAGTACTCACCAACTAGAGGATGTTAACACAATCGGAGTAAATTATTCTAAATCTCAATATACTTTCAGTGCTTTCTTCTCACCAGCTGAGTTGAATCTTCCACTAATAATTATGCTTTTGCTACATCTTACCTAGGAAAATAGCATTTGGACTCATCAGAACAGAACATAAATTCACTGCTCAGTATTAATGAAATGGGAGAAGCAATCTCAGTTAAAGTTTCTAAATTATATTATATAAATCAATAATTTATCCTTATAAAATAATCTATTTTAATATGGTGGGAAAGGCAATCTCAATTAGGTAAAGTGTTGGATTATATAAGTCAATATTTTGCATTTTATATTAGACATAGCATTTATTAATAAATTATTACTCCTGAAACTCACAATGACACTGAGACAGATGATGTCATTCTGAGTCCTCCTCACCTCTGTTCACCATAATAAAGTTTGGATTAGTAGACAGAGAGACCTTTCACCTTTCACCTGTGTCTGTCCCATCAGAGAGTGGAGCTGAGATATCGTATTTTCACAATGCAAGACCCGGGAACTAGCTTTTCTGCCTCAGCCAAGTTTCCATAGTTCCTGGAATGACTCCAGGACCTTCAAGTTGTTCACTGGGTTGCATTCTTCTCATTTCCACAAGAAAATTGTCACCTATAATGACTAGAGTTCTGCCAAGAGCCCCACCCAAGGCCTGAATACTAGGCTATACTCCTGGTACTGTTTTGTTCTCTGTTCAGTTTGTTCTTCTTGGTATAAGGATTCTGCTCTACATGAACTACCTCCTCCCCTTCTCCTCTGGTTTCCAATGGAGGGATATTTTCAGGGAAGTGACCAACCAAAACTAGGATGCCAAATTTGAGGAGTTGAGGCCCAGAGAGGTTCAGGGAATTTCTCGGGCTATACAATTAAGTGTAAAAGATACAGAAATGGTAGCCACTGAGAGTTGGATTTTTGTGAGTGGTGTAAGGTAGGGATCTTGTTTTAATCTTGTACATGTGGTCAACCAGTTTTCCTGGCACCACTTATTGAATAGGTTCTCCTCTCCCCAGTTTTTTGTGATGGAGGCTTTGTCGAAGTTGAATTGGTTGAAAAATTGAGGTTTTGCTTCTGGAAAGCCATAAAGAAGAACAAAATCATGAACTTTACAGCAACCTGGATGGACTTAGGGTCATCAACAAGACTACCTACATAATGAGCATCTGTACACATAACCCTGAATTGTACCCCACATCTTTAAAAGAAAAAATAATTAAAAGAAAAAAAAACGAAACAGTGGCCAAGTCTCCTCCCTTAAATTCAAGCCCCAGTGGGGCCTTTGTAATGTTCTGATATTGATTTGCAATAGTGAAACACTTCATAGACATAAAGTATAGGTATATATGTGTATATATAATATATGTGTACTCAAATATATTTTAAACTGTTATATTCACTGTATGTTATTATACTTTCTATAAGAACTCGTTGAGGTGAATACTTCTATCAAAATTTTATATATGAATAAGCTAAGCCCTGAAGTTAATTGAGTAACTAGTCCTACAACTGGTAAATAACATAACTAGTACTTAAAGCCATGCCTTCTAACATGTTAGATTTTTGTTTTGAAATGGAGTTTCGTGACTTTCAAACATAGTGCATTTTAAAACTTGATGGCCAAAACTTTTTCATGTTTTTCTTTCTGCTTGAATTGTGCCAGGTCTTTTAAAGAAGGTCACTGCTTTTGAATAAGTGTGGTACATGATTAAAGGCTTCAAAGGAGACTTAAATTTGAAATATGGTTGAAAGCAACAGGACTTCAGTTACTAACCTGAGTGAATTCATAACCCCCCATATGCAATTTACTGTAATATTAGAGGGAATAGTGGAGACAAAGAAAAGTGAATTTATGAATAAAATTAGAGTTCAAAATGTACTACATCATATGTGAATTATCATATTCAAAGTCCTTCAACACAAGAATTGTAGCTGAATCTCTCAAGGTAAAATACATGAAGGAATTTTTCATGTAAATAGTGCTTCTAAAGACAATGAATAATTAAAGTTTACATTAAACCTTTTAAGGATAGGACTTATGAAGTATCACAAGTTTTAAATTAGAGACATCTAAATTTTATGTCTACTCTATCAATCAGATCTTCACATCTTAACTAACGGGTCCTAAAACATTGAAGTGATATGACCAATTGCGAGGAGTGACCAAATCACGCCTTACTTATGAAAGCTAAAATGTCAAAAGTTACAGGTTATTTCCTTTTTATGTATTATTTTTTGGAAATGAGAGGATTCAGTTATACCAATACTATCCAGCTCAGTTCCTGGCTTTCTTAATTAGAGCGGAAGAACTGAAGTCTGGAATTCTAGATAACCTAGGGCACATACATGAGAGTAATCCAAATCGCATAAGTGTCATCAGACATCTTTGGCAAATTGGAACAGAGATTGAAAACTCTTGCTCTTATTAGAAGGAATTTGAGAAAGTTGCCCTGTATTCAGCCTTACTGCTAAAGCACCGAAGGAGACAAAGCCAATGGGAAAACAGGGAACCCTTGTTATTCCAAGCCTTGGAAGATGCACCAACATTCATATCTACATCACAATGAACATGCCAACTCCCATGACTTCAAAAACAGGAATAATCAAGCACAACAATTATTTCCTTAGAAACTCTTGTTTTAGGTAATTTCTTTAGTCAACTGCAATTTTAATTGTTGTCAATGCAAGCTATCAGTAAACAATAACCAAACATGCATATCTTCCTGAACTTGCCTTTCATCATGGGAAGAATAGTACTTGTTCCTGATTAGCCTTGTGTTGCTGAATTTGATCACAGGATGGCCACATTGTTTATAGACCCCAATGGGCCAGAATAAAGGGCTCAAATTTTTCTTTTCTTTGGAGTTCTGCTACATCAAAAGATAGAGGTTAAGAGGGGGAAAAATTTTTCCTTCAGAGGAAAAGAAACAATCTTAAGAAACTGAGACGTTTTCATATTGGAGAAAATTTGCAAAATTTTCACATATGTGTTAATGAACATTTTGAAAGCATGTATGAGTACATGTGCATTAGTAAGCAAACACTTAAGGGAGAAAATTAGTGAGGTAGGAACTGTTTAGTGCACTGAATGTCCTGCTGACCTGAAAGAGTTAACACTAACTCTAGAATTTCAGATTATTTCCAGGGAGATGATTTTAATCAAATATTCTCTGACAATACAATGACATATACCTGTATTCTATGTTTTGTACCAGTATCTCCCTAGTCTCTCAAATGAAGTGTTATTACTCACACAATTTATGTAAAATCGCTTTGTAGTGAACACAATGAGGCAACAAAGTTGTTTGGCTGCATTAAAATGTCGTGATAGTGAATTTGCTATTAGACATTGCATTTCCAGTATCTTAGAGCTAGAGACGAAATTCAGCTAATGTAAGCACTTCTGTAGTAAATATTCAAGCAAAAGGAAGTGTTAAAAGAAAGGACAGGAATGTGGCATGCATAAACCACCGTCACTTTTCGATTCTCCAAATTTCTTGAATTCTTTAACTTGTTTCATGCAGAGTTTTGAAAGTTTAGGTGGCTGGTGACAAGGCTGACATAGATGAGAAATGTACAGTGGAAAGGGAAATTTAATAATAATTGCAACCTGGTGGTAAGATAACTGCAAAGAGCTCATTCTCCCCTCTCTGCCCACATGGTGGTCCACATGGACAAGCAATACTACTTATAGTTCTATGACTATCCCAAATGTAATAAGCAGAGAGAGTACTTACATTATGAAAGATTTTACTGTACACCAGACATTGTAACCAGACATCATTACCATAAATTGCTACTTGGAAGTTGTCCATCAGAGTCTCTGTAAAATGAAAACATAGTGACTATAACTGACATTGTGGAAAGCCAAGACATATTAATGCATCATAAAGAAACTGCTATGAAAACTCTTCTGGGTCTGGTGAAACTTAGCTATATTTTAACTGCAATTGCTGTAATGAAGCTAGTTCTAGATGGAAGCTGATCTCCCAATCAGTCACTTCTACACCCCTTTAGAGCAAATTGTTTCCTCATCTATGTCCCCGTTGTGCTGTATTCACATAACACGTGCTCCATCTGTCCAACTCTATTGGACACCACCTATCACTTCTACACCCCTTTTGTTTCCTCATCTATGTCCCCATTGTGCTGTATTCACAGAACGCATGCTCTATCTGTCCAACTATATTATGTATGCATGCATGCCTGCAAGTTATAAGTAAATGGAATGTAAATATTATCATTACTCTTACTGTATTTCTTCTCATCCCAAACCACATCAAGGGTTGAATAAAACCCTGATGGACTCAAGAAACTGAAAGTCTGTGAAGAAAGCAGAAACATAAGGATATGGAATGACAGCATGAGGGAAATCAGGAAGATGAGCATTGAGTATTGTGGAATCATTTTAAAAAAAGCAACATGACTCAGGCTTAGAGTCAAAGAAGACTTCCTGGAGAAGGAGTACTGCACAATTTGATAAGCTATTAGATACCTCAAACTAGATCACCAGTTAGGTGAAGAAATAGAGAATGTCATTCTAGGCAAAAGAGAACACACAACAGTGTGTGCATAAGAAAATAAAAATTTCATGGCAGACCTTTCTGCCATGAATCTTCCTTTTTCCTTCTCTTCTCCTGAATAATAAGCATTGCCTTAAAACTTGAAAAAGAAAAATTGAAACCATGCTAGATTATACTGAGAAGTCATGTGACAAGAAACGAGGCCAGGAATCACGAACCTGGGGGCACATGATGGAAATGGCTATAGGAGTTGTCAAAAGAGCTTTGACTTGATGCTTTGTCGGTGGGCAGTCATGGAGAAGTTTTTAAACAGGAGAGAAGCGACCACATTTCTCTAGCTGCTACGCTGCTATTTTGTGTGAAGAATAAATTTGAAGTGAATGATTCCAAAGACCAGGAGCCTAACTGCTCTTAGTAATGTTTTCAGTAATCCATGGGAGAAACTGGGGGGGGGCCTGAAGTCAGGTGTAATGGAGGTGAAGAAACAGGCAATGCTCGCTTCTTCACTTTGGCTTACATTAAACATCTAGGGAGCTTTTGAATATCCTGCTGTCCAGGCCTTCACCCCTCCCAGGCCATGTAAATCAAATTTTAAACTAAAGCATTGGTGTCTTTTAAAGTTGTCCAGGTGATTCCAAGGAACAGCAAAGGTTGTGAACTCCTGCACTAGAGACAATTTTTAAGTGGTCAGATTAGCAGATTTTGGCGATTGATTGATATAGGAAGGTAGGGAGAGATAGGCGTCAAGCATGAAATCCAGATTTCTAGCTTAGGAGACTGGGTAGATGCTGATATTGGATAAGGAATGCAAGAAGAAGAAGATGATTTAGTATTGCTACAGTGAGATCAGTTTGAACATGTATGTCTGAAGTATCTAGGACAGAGAAGAGAGGACTTGCCTACAACTTTACAGGTGAGCAGCAAGCACTTTCTGAGTAAGGGTACTATGTCATACAGTAAAGAAGAAAGTGACCTGGACTTGTTGAATATTTTCAAGAGATATGTAGGGGACATATCAGCCTATTTTTCCCTTTCAGTTCATCAGCTAGTTTTCTTACATTCTATTCATCATTGATTCATTTACTAATTTTTCTGTGTGTGTGTGTGTGTGTGTGTGTGTGTGTGTGTTGGAGTCTCACTCTGTCACCCAGACTGGAGTGCAGTGGTTGCTCCCAGTTACCGCAGCCTCGACCTGCTGGACTCCGGCGATCCTTCCACCTCAGCCTTCCAAGTAGCTGGAACTACAGGCGCGCACTACAACGCTTGGTTAATTTTTTGATTTATAGTAGAGATGAGGTATCACCAAGTTGCCCAGGGCTCAGGCAATCCACTCAGGCAAACCCGCGGGCTCAGGCAATCCACTCACCTCAGCCTCCCAAGACGCAGGATTACAGGCTGAGCCACTGAACCCGGTTTACTAATTTTCCATCTTACAATGAGCATTTGTGGTAGTCTCCAACTAGACTTCATGATTTGTTAACTCCAAGTTCTTGCCTTCTGTGCAGCTATAAAAATGCAAGCTCTTGGTCACAAAGCAGAAGCTAAACTGGCTTTAGCATTCACTTTGTCAAGTGTTTGCTTTTATTTCATTTTGGCTTCCCCAAATGTCTTAATTCCTTGTCAACTCAGTAATGAATTTATAATTTTTGTTTTAGTACTTTTTCAAAAGTCTTATTTGTTTCAATTGAAACGCTTATTCAGATTGTCTATTATACTACATTGTGGGAAACTCAAGAAGAGACCCAAAATATATTGGAATTATCTTTTGGAGGATGGGTCCTTGTACAAGCCTCCCCCTCTAGGTATGTGTTCTAGGAGCCTATCAGCATCAGTTTACCAGCTAGTATTTTTGTGAGAGGCTGTGTTCAGCTTCAGTGAATTATTTTTGGAGATTGTTTTAAAGTGTTCGTCCATTTCATGATGGGTGACTTACGAGCTCACCTGTCCACACTATGCTGAGTGAACACTGACCCCCTTGTAGCATCTTAGCTATTCACTCAATCTTGCCCCAAGTAACTTTCTGTTTCTTTGTTTTTTTGGATGAAAAAAGTCCTCAAAGGGAAATGTTTTGCCAAAGTGGAAGAGGTGAAACAAACAAACAAACAAACAAAAAAGGCAGAAGCACTAAAAGGCATCTAAATTGACAAGTTCAAAAACTGTTTAGAGCAGTAGAAAAAGCATCTCGACAGATGCATTCAATCAAACAGAGAATACTTTGAAGGTGATTGAAGTTTAAATATGTAAGAATAAATACACAATTTTATAAATAAATTTTGGATTTTGGGGGATCCTCTCTTGTAGAAATTAGCTTGTGTATTTTGAAAAAGATCTCAGGAATGTCTCTATGTACACCAAAATTTGAAAACCAGTTAACTAAACCTTATGGAGTTTATTTGTGAATGCCTGTAAGTAGAGTAGTAAGAATCTGAGCAGAAAAAAAACATTAAAACATTTTAAAATGTTAAAACACAAAAACTTAAGCGCAACTTAAGCACACATTTCAACTCAATTCAATTTGACATGAATATATAGACTAACCACTCTTCATTCCTTAACAATGCTGAAGAGGTTAAAAAAAAGTGTCAATCGCAATTCTTACATAATATGACCAATAATCATAAAACTATTAAACTTTAAAAATACTAAGAGAGGAGCAATGGTAATTAATGGTTATTGCATTGAATCTGTAGATTGCCTTTTGTAGGATGGACATCTTAACAATGTTGATTCTTCCAATTCATGAGCATGGAATATTTTTCCATTTGCTCCTGTCATCTATGACTTTTTTGAGCAGAGTTTTATAGTTTTCATTGTAAAGATCTTGCACATCTCTGTTTAGGAAAAACCAAGATATTTCATTTGTGTGTGTGTGTGTGTGTGTGTGGCTATTGTGAATGGGATTGTGCTTTTTATTTGGTTCTCTGCCTGTTTGTTGTTGATGTACAAGAATGTGACTATATTTAGCACATTTATTTTATACTCTGAGACTTTGCCAAAGTCCTATATCAATGAAAGAAGTTTTTTTTTAACAGATTCTCTTGGATTTTCGAGTTATAGGATTATATCATCAGCAAAGAGGGGTAGCTTGACTTGTTTTGCTATCTGGATTATACTGTTTTTCTTCTCTTTTCTGATTGCTCTAGCTAGGACTTCCAAACACTAGGTTGAACAGGAGGGGTGAGAGTGGGCAACCTTGTCTTATTTCAGTTTTAAGGGGAAATGCTTCCAATTTCTGTCCATTTAGCAATATGTTGGCTGTGGACTTATCATAGATGGCTCTCACCCTTTCAAGGTATGTTCCCTCTATGACTAAGTGTTCAAGCGTTTTTATCAAGAAGAGATACTGTATTTTATTGAAAGCTTTTTCTGCATCTAATGATATAATCATGCGGTTCTTGTTCTTACATCTTTTGATGTATTCAATTACATTTATAGTCTTGCAGGTATTGAACCAGCCCTGCATCCCAGTCATTGTGAATGATATTTAAGATATATTGTTGGATCCGATTTGCTAGAATCTTGTTGAGAATTTTTGCATCTATGTTCATCAGGAATATTGGCCTGTAGTTCTCTTTCTTTGTTGGATCTTTGTTTGGGTATCACTGTGATATTAGCTTCATAAAATGATTTGGGGAGAGTTCCATCTATCTCGATTGTCTCGAATACGTTCAACAGGATTGGTATTAGCTCCTCCTTGTATGGTTTGTAGAATTCCACTGAAAATTTGTGTGGTCCGGGCTTTTTTTTTTTTTTTTTTTTTTTTGTAGGCAATTTCTTATGATAGAGTCAATTTTCTAGGTTGTTATTGGTCTATTTGGGATCTCAATGTCTTCTTGTTTCAAACTGGGGAGGTTGTGTGATGTCAGAAACTCCTCCATTTCATTAGTTTATCCAGTTTGTTTCCTTAGAGTTGTGCATAGTAATCTCTGATAATCTTTTGTATTTCTTTGGGGTCAGTTGTGACTTGATATTTTATGTTTCTGATTGTGTTTATTTGGGTTTGTCTCTCTTTTTCTGGAAGCAACAATACAGAAATTCATATGAAAACAGACAACCATGAATAGCCAAAACAATTCTTCAAATAAATATGTGTGTGTGTGTATTTATATTTATATATGTGTATATTAATATATATGTATATATATGTATTTATTTATTTATTTATTTAAAGTAATTCATGGTTAGGTATACAAGTGGACATTGTACAGGTGAAGTTTGGGCCACCCTTTGATCCCCACTTTGCCTGGTTTAAGATCTGGTACTCTTATTCATGTTGTGTTTTTACCCCAAACCCAGCAGTGTCCTGATAATGCCAATCCCTTTCTTATATTTTTATGATAAATGATAAGGGTTCACTTATAAGTGAGAACATATGGTACTTTGTTCTTAGTTTTTGTGATAAATCACTGGGTATTATAGATTCTAATTCATCCAAGTTGTTGCGAAGTCTATATAATTGTTCTTCTTTATGGCTGTATAATATCCCATCGTGTTTATGTACCACTTTTTTTTTATCCAGTTCAGTTTCAATGGGCAGCATAGTTTGTTCTATGATTTTGCTATTGTGAATAGTGCTACAATAAACATGCATGTGTAGGTATCTTTTTTATAGAATGATTCAAGTACCTCTGGGTAGATTCCCAGTAAGGGGATTGCTGGGTCATATGGAAGGTCAATTTCTTATTCTTTTAGAAATTGCCACACTGTTTTCCATAGAGGTGGAACTAGTTTGCATTCCCACCAGCAGTGTAGAAGCATTTTCTTTTCTCTGCAACTTCACCAGCATCTGTTTTTGTTTGTTTTATTAGTGAAGGCTATTCTTACTGGGGTTAGGTGGTATCTCAATGTGGGTTTGACTTACATTTCTCTGATGAATAGTGAAGTTGAGCATTTATTCATGTATCTGTTGCCTGCCCATATATTTTCTTTTCAGAAGTGTCTATTCATGACTTTTGCCCACTTTTTAATGTGGCTGTTTGTTTTTTTCCTTTCAGAACATTTGAGTTCCTTGTAGATCCTGGATGTTAGGCCTTTTATAGATAGGTAGTTGGCAAATATATAAAAATATAAAAATATATATAAAAATATATTTTCCCATTTGTGGGTTGTCCCTGCTCTTTTGATGGTTTCTTTTGCTTTGCAGAAGCTTTTCAATTTAATTAAATCCCATTTGTCTATCTTATCTCTTATGGCATGGATACCTGGAGTTTTGACAGGAATTGATTGCCTACTCTGATTTCTGTAAGGGTGTCTCCTATGTTTTCTAAGATTCTTATACTTTGAGATTCTGTGCTTAGGTCTTTGTTCCATTTAGAGTTGATTTTTGTGTATGGTGATACGTAGGGATCCTGTTTCAATCTTCTGCATGTGGTCAGCCAGTTTTCCTAGTACCATTTCCTGAATAGGTTCTCCTCTCTCCAGTAATTTTTGATGGAGACTTTGTTCAAGATAAGTTGTTTGAGAAATTGAGGTTTTGTTTCCAGAATCTCTATCTTATTCCATTGGTCCATGTGCATGTTCCTGCACCAATGCCAGGCTTTTTTTTATTATTGTAGCCTTATAGTAAAGTTTAAAATCTGAAAGTGTAATATCTCCAACTTTGTTTCATTTACTGAGGATTGTTTTGACTATTTGTAGTCATTTATGTTTCCATATGAATTTCTGTATTGTCATTTCCAGGCCTGAGAAGAATGATATTGATAACTTAATGGGTATAGCATTGAATCTGTATATTGCCTTGGATAGGATGGACATCTTAACAATGTTGATTCTTATTCATGACCATGGAATCCTTTTCCATTTGTTTGTGCCTACTTGGATTTCTCTGAGCAGTGTTTTGTAGTTTTCATTGTAAAGGAATTTCGCTTCTCTGGTTAGAAAGATGGCCGAGGTATTTCTTTTTCTTCGTGGCAATTGTAAACAGGATTGTGCTTTGTACCCCCAAGACATTGCCAAACTTTATTATCAGTGAAAGGAGGTTCTGACAGATTTTCTTGGATTTTTGAAGTATAGGATCATATTGTCAGCAAAGAAAGATAACTTAACTTCCTTTTTTCCTATTTGGAATCCCTGATTTCCTTATCTTGTCTAACTCTAGCTATAACTTCCAGCACCTTGTTGAACAGAAGGCGTAAGATTGGGTAGCATTGTTTTGTTCTGGTTTTCAAGGGAATGCTTCCAGTTTCTGACCATTCAGTAATATGCTGACTGTGGGTTTACCACAGATGACACTTACTATTTTGTGGTATATCCTTTCTATGCCTAGGTGTTTGAGGGTTTTTATCAAGAAGGAATACTGTATTTTATCAAAAGTTTTTTCTATATCTAAAGATATAATCAAGTGGTTCCTGTTTTTGCATTTGTTGATGTATTTCATTATATTCATAGTATTGCAGATGTTAAACCAGCCATGCATCCCAGGGATGAAGCCTACTTGGTCATGTTGGATGATTTTTCAGGTGTGTTGTTGGATCAAATTTTCTAGAAGCTTGTTGAGAAACTTTGTGTCTATGTTCATTAGGGAAATTGGCTTGCAGTTCCCTTTTTCTGTTGGATCTTTACCCAGCTTGGGTATCAGTGTAATGTTACCTTCATGAAATGATATGGGGAAATTCCTTCTTTTTTAATTGCCTGGAATATTTTCAGTAGGATTAATATCACCTACTCCTTGATTGTAGAATTCTGCTGGAAAGTCGTCTGACCAGGGGTTTATTTTTTGTAGGTAGTTTTTTTATGATGGAGTCAACTTTGTAGATTGTTATTGGTCTATTTAGTTTATCACAGTCTTCCTGTTTCACCTTGGGAGGTTGTGTGATATAAAAAATCCTCCATTTTATTTATATTGTCAAGTTTGTTTCCATACTGGTATGCATAGTAATCTCTGATAATCTTTTGTATTTCTTCTTGGTCAGATATAGATAGATCGTTCACCTTTCTGATTGTGTTTATTTGGGCATTTCTCTGTTTTTCTTGGTTATTCTGGCTAGGGGTCCATCAATTTTGTTTATTCTTTCAAAGAACCAGATTTTTGTATGTTGATTTTTTTATGACACTTTTGTCTCCTATGTTCCCTATTTGGGCTTTTACTTTGGTGATCTGAATTCTTCTGCTAAAGTTAGGGTTTTGGTGATCTTGTCTTTCCAGCTATCTTAGGTGATTTGTTAGGCTGTTTACTTTTGAGCTCTCCATTTTCTTGATGTGTGTTCATAGAGATATAAATTTCCCCTCCTGGAACTGCTTTCATGGCATGAATGCTTCCTGGTTTTCATTTATTTTCAGGAATCTTTTAATTTCTGTTTTGATTTCTGTGTTGACCCAGTAGTTGCTCAGCATCATACGTTTTAGTGTCCTTATCTTTGTGAGTTTTGGGAATTTTGTTGGTGTTGAGATTTATTTTTGTTTCACAGTAGCCTGAGAAGGTGCATGGGAGTACGGCAATCTTATGAAATTTGTTTATCCTTGATTTATGGCCAAGGATGTGATCGATCTTGGAGTATGTTCCATGTGGTGATGAGTAGAATATATATTCTGTGGTTGTTGAGTGGGGTGTTCTGTAGGTATCTTTTAAGTCCATTTGGTCAAGTGTCAAGTCGAGGTTCTAGAATTCTTTGTTGATTTTTTTTTTGCCTTAATGATCTACATAGAGTTGTTAGTGGGATATTTTGGTCTAAAGCTATAACTGTATTAGAATCAATATCTTTTTTTAATTTACTTAGTAGTTGCTTTATAAACACTAGTGCTCCTGTGTTGGGTGCATATATGTTTAGGATGGATATTTCTTGCTGACGGATTGAACCTTATATCATTATGTAATATCCTTCTGAATCTTTTTAAATTTTTGATAGCTTAAAGGTTGCTTTGTCTGATATTAAGATTGCAACTCCTACCTTCTTTTGTGAGTCATTTGTCTGGAAATTAGTTTTCCATGCTCTAACTTTGAGTCTGTGTGCATCCCTTGTGTTGAGATGAGTTTCCTGGGTGCAGTAAATTGTTGGATCATGGTTTTTAAAATTTAATTTGCCATTCTGTGTCTTTTCAGTATTGCATTTGGTCCATTCATGCTCAGGGTGGTTATTGAAATTTGATGTTTATTCCCATCATACTGTTCTTATGTTTTTTCTTTGTTTGTTTTATTTTATCTTTTGGGTGGACAGATGTTTGTGCTTTCAACTTTACAATTGTGATGTGTTCTCTGTTGATTCTGTGTTCTCCTGTTCTCTTGGGAAGTGTTGGTCATTCTTTATTTTTTTTCTTCTGTGCTTAGTACCTTTTTTAAGTATCTCCTGTAGAGCTAGTTTGGAAGCTGCATAATCCCAAGTCTTTTAATTCTCCATTGCTGATGAAGCTGAGTTTGGCTTGGTAGAAAATCCTTGGCTGAAATTGTTTATCTTTGAGGACTTTGAATATAGGACTCCAGTCCCTTCTAGTTTGTAGTGTTTCTACTGATAGGTCTCCTTCTATTCTGATTGGTTTTCCCCAGTAGTGAGTCTTACTTTTCTCTTTTGCTGACTTTTGGATTTTTTCTTTGTGTCTACTTTGTGTGTTAGTATTTGTCTAGGGGATGGTCTTCTCATTTGATATCTTGCAGGGATTCTCTATATCTTGTGTTTGAAAGGTCAACCTCGGGTAAGATAGTGAAAGTTTTCTTGGAAAACTTGGAATACTTGCTCCAAGGTGTTCTTCATTTCCCTTTCTTTTTCTGGGATAACAACAGGTCATAGGTTCAGTCTCCTGGTACACATCTCCTGGAGGCTTTGTTCTTTCTTTCTGAGTTTTCTTTCTGTGTTTTTTACAGATTGGGTTAATTTCATGGTTTTGTTTTCAAGTTCTGAGATTCTTTCTTCTTGATTAATTCTGCTTTCCATGCTTGTCGTCTTGTTATTTATTTCCTGGATTGCATTTTTTATGATCAAAATCTCTGTTACAAGTTCTTTCAGTGTTGCATCTTGTCTGTCTTGAGTCTTATTCACTCTTTCCATCCATTTCATAATCCTGTTGTGTTCTGGGTCTAGTCACTGGTGACTCATTGTTTGGGCTCTGAAGTTTGTTTTTCAAACTTTTTTTTTTGTTACACTAGGAATTACCTGTGTCCTTCCATTGATTTTCTTAATTTGTGACAGATCTCTTTCTTTTCTCTTTAGTTCTATTATTCAGTGGCACTGGAAGAGGCTTTCACTTCTGCTGTTTGGTCAGTCCTCTATTCTTCCTTGATCATACTGCTGAATCAGTTCTGCTTTGAAACAGGGCTGTTGGTGGAATGCTTTGCTGTCTCTTGCAGTTTTGAGAGTCAGATAAGGTGGAGGATGAGGAGCTAGGATTCAGAAACTACTTGTAAATCACCATGTTCACTGATTGTGGTATGGGTTCCCTAAGACCCACTTCTCACTACCGCTGTATCTGAAAATGCAATGAATACATGTCTGTGCCCCCTGAGTCCAAGACACAGTAACAACAATGAGGAGAACATGGAAAAGTCATATGAAATAAGATGAGCAAACTTTAAAAAATGAAAAATAAGAAAAACAAAAGCAGAAACCAAAGCAATAAAACAATTAACCTCTCTCTCTCCCCCCCTCTCTCTCACACACACACACAAACAAAAACCAAAACAAAGTGGAAAAAAAACAGGAAGTTGAACACACACACACACACACACACACACACACACACACACACACCTCACAAAGCAAATGAAATAGAAAAAAAGAGAAGAGGGAAAAAAGGAATTCAAATTGAACCCTTACATATACATTCACATGCATTAAGTTAAAAAAAAGAAAGCAAAAACAAACAAACAAAAAAGATAAACATCTGATCATTCACATACACACATGAACAGAAAACAAAAAAATGAAAGAAGAAAGAAAGGAAAAAACAGGAGAAAAAATGAAAGAAAAAACAGGAGGGAGAAATGCAGATCAAATCCTCATATACACATTCATACACAAAGGAAAAAAAGGGAAAAAAATTTTAAAAACCAAACACAACCTGTTCTCTTGTGACAGGTTCTATAATTGCTCCCCTCAGCTGCTCACAGGTAAGTCCCTCTGCTGTCTTCTGCAAAGCTACGACCTCATTCACAATCTCCCCAGTGTTCCTCTGAGGGAAGTCATAGGAGGTAGTGGGGGTGGGTGGGACTTCAGTCATCCTCTTCCACCCTTATACAGCCAGGGGCTCCTCTCCGGTGGGGAGATACAGGATTGTCTCTTCTCCAGGTACTGATGTGGGGGTGCCCCAGTCAGGCTTAGCCTGGAGTAAAGTCCTCCTGTCACAGCTGATATTCAGGCTCTGCCTGGGTTTGTCCCTCTTACCTGTGCCCCAGTCATGTAGGTTTGATGTTCAGAGGACTGCTGAGGAGGAAAGGGTGGGTCAGCCCCAGACTCACTGCTGGTCTCTTCAGGGGTCTCCCTCATCCTTTTCTGGTCACCCTCTTTGTCCCACGACTGGATCAGGGTAGGGGGTGAGGTGCCTGATACTCAACACTTGTCTTGTTCCTCCAGAGTTTGTGCTTTTGGTATATTTCCTCTGGGTCAGGATCAACCTCTGAATTGTTAATCTGCCAGTCAAGGGATCAGTTCTGTTGCTCTTTGGTGAGTAAGCTGGAGCACTTCCCTACTCAGTTTTCAAGAGGGTGGTAGGATACCTCTTTTTTCTTCTCCAGTGGGGCTCTGCCTCTGGTCTCCCTCACTGTGCTCCTTCCACATTCCTTACTGCCCAGTGTCTGGCCAGCACTGTGGCGGATAGGAAGAGCCTGGAGCCAATAGTCACTCTCAGCAGTTTCTTCCTGGGAAGGGTTTTGCTGATTTTTAAAAAATGGCATCCAGAATGACCAAGAAAAAGAGAGAAAAAGCCCAAATAAATGCACTCAGAAATACAAAAGATAAAATCACAGCCGACCCTGAAGAAATGCAAAAGATGATCAGAGATTACTAAGTACACCTATATGGAAACACACTTTATAACCTACGTGAGATGGAGGACTTTCAAACATCACACAGCCTCCCCAGGTTGAAGTATGAAGACACTGAGACAGTAAATAGACCAATAACAATGCAGGAAATTGCCTCTGTCATAAGAAAACTACCAAAAAAAAAAAAAGCCCTTGCCAGATGGCTTTCCAGCAGAATTCTACAGAATGTACAAGGAGGAGCTGATACCAATCCTATTAAAAGTATTCAGGCAATTGAGAAAGATAGAATTCTTCCCAAATCATTTTACAAAGCTAACATCATACTGATACCAAACCAAGTAAATATCCAGCAAAAAAAGAGAGTTACAGGCCAATATCCCTTATGAACATAGATGCAAAAATACTCAATAAGATTCTAGCAAATCGGATCTAAAAACACATTTCAAAAATCATCCACCATGACCAAGTAGACTTCATTCCCAGGATGCAGGGCTGGTTCAACATTCACAAGACCATAAATGTTATCCCTCTTTGCTGACAATATAATCCTATACCTCAAAAATCCAAAAGAATCTGTCAAAAACATGCTTGCACTGATAAAGGACTTTGGCAAAATCTTGAGGTACAAAATAAACGTGTAAATGACAACTGCGTTCTCATACAAAAATAACAAGCAGTCCAAGCACAATCCCTTTCACAATAGCCACACAAAGAAAATGAAATACCTTGGCATCTTCTTAACCAGAGAAGTGAAAGACCTTTACAATGAGAACAACAAACACTGCTGAAAGAAACCTAAGAAGACACAAACAAATGGAAAAACATTCCATGCTCATGGATAGGAATAATCAACATTGTTAAGATGTCCATTCTACCCAAGGCAAACTACAGATTCAACGCAATACCCGTTAAATTACCAGTAGCATGCTTCTCAGACTGGAAATGACATTACAGAAATTCATATGGAAACATAAATGACCGCAAATAACCAAAGAAACAAAGAAGGAGAGCTTCACACTTCCAGGCTTCAAACATTACTATGAGGCTACAGTCATCAAAACAGCCTGGTATTGGTACAAGAACAGGCACATAGACCAATGGAACAGGATAGAGACTCCAGAATCAAAGCCTCATTTTCTCAGCCAACTCATCTTTGACAAAGCCTCCAACAACAGCCACTGGGAAGAGGAGGGCCTATTCATTAAATGGGCTGGAAAAATGACTGATCACATGCTGATGATTGTAACAAGGTATTACTTATCACCATACACAAAAATAAACTCTAAATGGATCTAAGACCTAAACATAAACCTTCAAACTATGAGAATCTTAGAAAACACAGGAGAAACCCTTATGGAAACTGGAATTGGTAACCAACTCCTGATCAGAACCCTAAGTGCCCATACCATAAGAAATAAGATAGACAGGTGGGAACTCATGAAACTGACGAGCTTCTGCAAAGCAAAAGAAACCATTAAGAGAGCAGGGAGACAGTCCACAGAATGGGAAAAAATATTTGGCAAACGTGTATCTGACAAAGGCCTAACATCTAGGATCTACAAGGAATTCAAACGCACCGAAAAGAACAAAAACAAACAGTCCCATTAAAAAGGGGGCAAAAGACATGAATAGACATTTCTCAAAAGAAGATGCACAGGCAGCCAACAGACACATGAAAAAGTGCTCAGCCTCACTCATCATCAGAGAAATGTAAATCAAAACCACATTGAGATACCATTTAACCCCAACAAGAATGGCCAGCGTTAAAAAAACAAACAACAACAGATGCTAGCAAGAATGGGGAGAAAAAGGAATGCTTTTACACTGCTGGTGGGAATGCAAACTAGTGCAACCTCTTTGGAAGACAGTGTAGTGATTTCTGAAAGAACTAGAAATTGACCTTCCATATGACACAGCAATCTCCTTTTTGGGAATATACCCAGAGGAACTCCAATCATTCTGCAAAAAAGATACCTGCACACTCATGTTTGTCGCAGCTCTATTCACAATAGTGAAAACATGGAACCAACCCTGTTGCCCATGGAAGCTGGACTGCATTAAAAAAATGTGGTTCATATATACAATGGAGTATTATGCAGTCATAAAGAAGGACAAACATATGGACTTTGCAGCAACTTGGATGGGTTTAGAGTCGATCATACTCAGTGATCAATCACAAAAACAAAGAACAGAGTACCACATGCTCTCACTCATAAGCGGACCTTGCGCAATTATCATAATACTATAAGAAAGGGATTTACAGTAGTGGGAAACTGCCAGGGGAGGGGGTTGGGATTGGCAGTTGAGGAAAACTACCCTGGGAAGAAGGGGGACACCTCATCAACAAGGTGACTGGCATAATAAACATTTGTATACCTAACCCTGAATTGTACTCCACATCTTTAAAATAAAAATAACTTAAAATAAATAAATAAAAATAAATAAAAAATAGTGCTCAGCTTCTGTGCTCTGGTATGTGCTAGGATCCAAGCAGGGCAGCTGCAGCTCTGCTGCTTTACCAGGAGACCTCTGGCCACCTGCTTCTGAGTCCCCACTTAATCAGCTACTCACATGCCACTTACAGACACATATGCAAAATTTTCCATATACCCACTCACTCACACTGGGACTCAAACAATCTGACTGGCTCCGCCACCATCTTCCTCCTCTCCCCTAAACAATCATTTACAAAAGAAACAAAATGGTAGGTATCACACTTTAAGACTTTAAACTTTATTATAAGACTACAATAATCTAAACAACCTGGTATTAGTACAAGAACAGGCATATAGAACAATGGATCAGGGTAGAGATTCTGGAAACAAAATCTCAATTTCTCAACCAAGTTATCTTCAACAAAGCCTCCACCAACAGACACTGGGTGAGGAGAACCTATTTATTAAATGGTGCCAGGTAAACTGACTGACCACATGCATAAGAATGAAACAAGACCCCTACCTGTCAACATACACAAAAATCAACTCCAAGAGGATCAAAGACCTAAAAGTAAGACCTCAGATTTTAAGAATCTTAGAAAACATGGGAGACATGTTTACAGAATTGGAATAAGCAACCACTTCCTGATCAAAACCCCAGAAGCCCATGCCATAAGAGATAAGATAGACAAGTGGGACCTCATCAAACTGAAAAGCTTCTGCAAAGTAAAAGAAACCATCAAGAGAGTAGAAACACAACCCACAAAAATGGGAAAAACTGCATATATGACATAGGTCAAACATCCAGGATTTACAAGGAACTCAAATGTGTTGAAAGCGAAATTAAAAAAAAACAAAAACGGCCCTATTAAAAAGTGGGCAAAAGACATGAATACACATTTCTCAAAGGAAGACATAGGAGTAGCCAACAGATACATGAAAAAATGCTCAGCCTCACTTATCATCTGTAAATGCAAATCAAGAGCACTGTGAGATACCACCTAACTCCAGTCGGGCTTGGTGGCTCAGCCTGTAATCCTGCGCCTTTGGGAGGCTGAGGTGAGTGGACTGCCTGAGCCCACGGATTCGAGACCCGCCTGGGCAGCGAGACCTCATCTCTACAATAAATCAAAAAAAATCAGCCGGGCGTGGTAGCACATGTCTGTAATTCCGGCTCCTTGAAAGGCTGAGGTGGAAGGATCGCCGGAACCAGCAGGTCGAGGCTGCAGTGGCTGGGAGCGGTCAATGCACTCCAGTCTGGGTGATAGAGTGAGACTCTGACTCAAAAAAAAAAAAAAAAAATGGTCATCATTAACAAAACAAAAAAGCAACAGATGCTGGTAAAGATGCAGAGAAAAGGGAATGCTTCTGCACTGTTGGTGGGAATGCAAACTAATTCAACCTCTATAGAAAACAGGGTAGTGATTTCTGAAAGAACTAGAAATTGTCCTTCAAAAAAAACCCAGCATTCCTCCTTCTGGAAATATTCCTGGTGGAACTCAAATCATTTTATAAAAAAGACATCTGCACACACATGTTTATTGCAGAACTACTTAAAATAGCAGAAACATGGAACAAGCCATGTGGCCCATTGAAGCTGGACTTGATTTTTTTAAATGTAGTATATGTACACAATTGAATATTATGCAGTCATAAAAAAGAACAAAATTATGGACTATGCAACAACTTAGATGGATTTAGTGTCTATAATACTCAGTGATTTATCACAGAAACAAAGAACTGAGTACTACACGTACTCACTCATAAGCGGACCTTCAACATTTAACATAATACTATAAGAAAGGGATTTGGGAGTAGCCAGAAACTGCCAGGGAAGCGAAGGAGATACATAACATCAATAAGGGTAACTGATTTCAAACCAGGTGAACTTGGGACCAAAGGGAGGACCAAACTTTACCTGCATGATGACCACCTGTATACCTAATCCTGAATTGTACCCCACATCTTTAAAATAATAATAATAAAAAGAGAGAGATAATTCCCTCTTTAGAAAACACTGGACTTGAACTAGGTATTAGAAGTTGAGAGAAGTTGAATATGTGGAAATGGAGAAAAGGTGATAGAAATCCAGGCAAGGGCAAAAGTTGATCAGAATCTCAGAGGTGAAAATGGATGTGAACAATCCAAGGCTGGGATGAAGAGATCAACTATGTTAACAGAGCAGCACAGTGATGGCTCACAGAGTCAGATACTCTGATTTCAACTCTCCACTTAATTAACTTTATCACACTTACTCTTTGGTTAGAAACAGCTTTGAACAACTATTTAAATTGTTAGATCTTTATTTTAAGTAATAACAAATATAACTCTTTTAATAAGAAGAGCTGGGCAAGGTGGCTCACGTCTTTAATTCCAACACTTTGAGAGGCAGAGGCAAGAGGATTGCTTGAGCCTAGGGATTCCAGACTAACCAGAACAATTTGGTGAGACTTTGTCTCTACATTAAATTTAAAAATTAGCCGAATGTGGTGAAGCACACCTGTAGTTCCAGCTACTTGGAAGGCAGAGATGGAAGAATCATCTAAGTTCAGCAGGTCAAGGCTGCAGTGACCATAAGCGTGCCACTGCACTCCAGCCTGGGGGACAGAGTGAGATTCCGACTCTTAAGATAAATAAATAAAATTAAGTTAAAACATGAAGATAATGTGATGGAAGAGACCAAAAACAGGAAAACCAGCCCCAAGGGAAGAAGGTAGGTAGTCTGAGACAACCTAAACTCAGTGAGGTATCATGTAAGTGACTCCTATGAAAATTTCATTGCAAAATATTTGTAAATTTATGAATAACAGAAGAATCCTATATATGTTACAGCTGAAGTTTAAGTGCCATTTCTTGTCCAACCCAAGGAAGATTTATAAAGAATTGACATAAAAGCAAGTTTTGCCTTGACTGGAAGTTTTTCTTATTTATGTGTTAAATGAGATGGACTGCAATTGTTAAGAAGAAGAATGTGAATATCATCTATTCTTGTAAATAACGTGCATAATATTATTGATTGACACGCATGTTATAATAAACTGGCTGGTAAACTGGACATGAAGTATGTCTGAGTCTTCTGAAATACAAATAGCTAATAGAGGAGTGATGGTGGGTGGTGCTAGGATTACAGTTTGTTGAACAATCACCACGTCAGGTTTTTCACATGCATGATTTAAAATTACCATTCATAGAAACACTACTAGTAAGTACTCCTGCATTCCAGTTTTGAAACTGGCTCTCAAAGCTTATATAATTTGCCTGATTTTGCACAGTGGAACAGAGGTGAGTTTGGGGGAAATGTCAGATTTTAGCCTTTTTCACCCCAACAATTAGCCATGACACTTTATAGCAATTGGATCTCTGGCTCCGAAGTGCAAAGGGAATGCTGTTTATGAGTTTAAACTATTATTAACATATGTGAAGACAAACATATATTAATAATAAAGCCATTGTGTGAGAAGGAGGTAATTATTCATAATGTTTGTAAATATACATTATATGTGGGGGAGCCCAAAAAAACCCTGGAATTTATTTATTAAAAATTGAGTATTTATTCTTACATGTTTAAACTTCAATCACCTACAGAGTACTCTCTATTTGATGCAATACAACTATCAAGATGCTTGTTCCGTTGTTCAGAGTAGTTTTTGATCTCATCTATTTTGATACCCTTTATTGCTTTTGCTGTTTTTTGTTTTACCTCTTCCACATCGGCGAAATAGTTCCCTCTGAGGACTTTTTTCATCAAGGGGAAAAATATGCTCTGGGCAAGATCTGTTGAATAGGATGGGTGAGATACAGGGTCGTTTTTGTTGGGACAAACACTGCTGAACACTCAGTACAGTGTGGTCAGGTACACCTGTCACTAACGCATTTTGAGATGGGCAAACGTGTTGAACGAACCTCCCCCCAAAATTCACTGAAGCCGAACGCAACCTCTCACAACAACATTAACTGGTACACTGATGCCCATGGGTTCCTAGAACACTTACCTAGCAGAGGAAGCCTGTACTACAAGGAGCCCTCCCTCCAAAAGACAATTCTGGCTTACTTTGGGTGCCTCCTCTGTATATGTCACACATACACATATATGTGAATCAGAACATGGTATCTCTTGGCACATTGAGTAATTTAAGCTAAATGGAAGCCAGGCTCGGTGGCTCAGCCTGTAATCCCGCGCCTTTGGGAGGCTGAGTGAGTGGATTGCCTGAGCCCTCGGGTTCGAGACCCGCCTGGGCAGCGAGACCTCATCTCTTCAATCAATCAAAAAATCTGCCGGGCGTGGTAGCGCATGCCTGTAATTCCGGCTACTCGAAAGGATCTTCGGAGCCCAGCAGGTGAGGCTGCGGTGGCCGGGAGCAGCCACTGCACTCCAGTCTGGGTGACAGAGTGAGACTCCAACTCAAAAAAAAAAGCTAAATGGAAACTGAAAACACGAGCAATAAAGTCATTCTCTGATCTTTTCCCTCCTTCCTGCCCTGAAGTTCCTCATGTGACAGTTTTGCGGTTTTATATCTGGAAGGAAGAAATGTCATAAAAAGAAGCTAAGAAGAATCTGAACAAGCAGACCTTGGTAAGTCTCCCCTGGTTTATTACCATTAAATGATACCTTTGTGTCCTCCAATGATACTTTTGCACGACTGTCCATAAACATACATGGTTTTCCCCATATCTTTGGGTCTTCCCTCTGAAGATTCTCGTGTCACATAAAACTCTCTTCAAATAAAAGGTTTTGCTTTTCTTTTGTTCATCTGTCTTTGACTTTAGGAATCTCAGTCATGAACCTTGCAATAGGTAAGAAAAAGGTTTTACTTATTTTCCCCTACAAGTTTGTGTGTGTGTGTGTGTACACACACGTGTATATCTAGATAGGCATACAAATAGTTTAGGGGACTGAGAATCTCTTTAGAGAGATCTAAGAATTCTTATTTGTACCACTAAATAAAGCATTTTGTCAATACTGAGAGGCAGAGTACAGAGAATGTGCGAGATGAGAATCCATGATACAAATATGATAGAAAATAAAAGCTCCTCACAGTGGGCAGAGGTTCTGAAAGGTGGGAAGGACAACTCAGTCTTCAAGCTTTCATAGCCTGCTAGGTCATAGTCACATATTAAGTAGCTACAAATAGTAAGTTAGGCATCTCAAGTTGGAAATAAGCTCATGAAAAACCTCCAAAATTCTAGAGACTTTTCCCTATTGACCATTGCTCTGACAGGAAAACCAGAACCTACACTGGCCTGTTCTTTGCCAGTTGTCAGAGAATCCTTGTGTTGCCAACACCAAACTTTTATTGTTCATTATCATTACTTCTCTTATTCTCTCATGAAACAAAGGCTTCTGAGCTGCATTCAATGAGACAAAGGTGAATGGGCTGCTGAGAAGGGTATTTGAACAGGGAATTTTGAACAGATGGTCTGGTGGGCCTCCCCTGGGCCTCCACCACACTTTCCTCATGCAAACAGAACAGTTTCATTTTATCTATATATATATATTGGGATACTGCAAAATATTTCATTTTTTTAAGTCTGATGCCAAAATTAGTTAGAAAACATCTGTGCCACTAGATGGGGAGTGGAAAGGGATTAATCAGATACAGTAAACACTATTGATTTTAGTGCCTTAATGTTTAAGAGAATTATTAAAATGATTTTCAAATTACCAAGACAAGCTGAATCATGCCCTGGAGACAGCCATATATGTTACCTAAAATAAGGTTGGCTGATGCTGGGGCAGACAGTTGGTATTCCTTGATTTAGCTCTTAAGCTTCCTTTGTGCTGAGTTTTCTGGCTCCACTCCTGATTGATAGCTGCATCGCTAGATACCTTGTTTCTCTAGACTTCAAATAATGCTCTTTCCCTTGGCGCTGATGAGAAATCACCACTCCTTCTTTTGAAATGTTTAATAAAACTAGTCCTGCCTTTGAATGGATATTACACACACATGATATAATAGTAGAAGGTACAAGAATGTATAAAATAAAAAGTAAATCTCTCTTTCAACTAGATCTCCTGGCAACCGAGTTTCCTTTTTTACACGGGGTTACTAGTCAGATTCTCATGTCTTTGTGCATTCTCTGCATGTGGACAGGTGGACATATATGGTATTTTCTTCTCTTCTAACAACTAACCAACAAGGTCTTTTGCACTTTGTTTTGGTTGCTTAGCATGTATTTTGACAACTGTTCTATTTATATCCATATGTGATGCCATATGGATGGTCTCTCTCATTTTTAAATTTTTTTTTGGCAAGGAAAACTCTTCTAATATATAAATGTTATATACTTATTTAACTAGTCCTATTATTTAGGATTTTTAAAAATATTGTGCTAATATAGACAACACTACCATGAATGTGTGTACATGTATGAAAGCACACCCAGAGAACAAATTCCTAGAAGTGAAATTGTTGCTTCTGCATCAAATTTCCATAGATATTGTCAAATTATTTCCATAAATATAGTACTATTTTACACTCTCAGAAAAATAGATGAGTTTTTCCCTTCCATATCCTCACCTACAGACACTGTGTTTGCAAGCATTTTCATTTTTGCTAATTGATAAAAGTTATTCTATAATTTAAACTTATATTTATCTTATTCTGAAAAGGTTTGAGTTTCAGCATATTTTTACATGCTTATGGTCAAGTGTAGCTGCATTTCTCTGACCTGTCAAAATCTTTTGAGTTGCTATTATTTGTTCTTGTTGATTTATAGAAACTTTTACCTATTAAGAAAACTAACCAGTTTCCTACTACATTAGTTGAAATGTTTGTTGATTTTGACATTTTTTAGCGTATTTGCTGTGTAGAATAATATAGAATTATACATCATGATTTTTTCATTCATGACTTCTGTTTTATTTCATAATTTCAAAGAACTGTCCTAATCCAACAAAAAACAAAGTTTCCCTAGATTATCTTCTTGCTTCTTAAGTCTTGTTATTCATACTCAAGTCTTTAATGCAGCTGAAATTTATTTTCATGTAAATTGTAAAGAAAAGAATATTTTTTATTTGGTTAACCTGTTGTCCTCATCAGCTTTATTAATCATATTTTTTTACCTATAATTTCAAATGTAAACTGTACCACATACTAACTTCCTGCATATATTTTATTTTCCGTTTCCAAACTGTTAGGACTTGCCATTGATCTCTTATTGTGCTAATCATCATTGTTTTAATTAAAAGATATCATTTAATATCTAACAGGACTCTCCTCCATTGTACTTCTCTTTAAACATTTTTTGAGTTTAATTTTTTTTCTTTTTTTTGCTTTTCAAAATATAAAGTTTAAAATTATCTTGTCTAGTTGGTGTTGTGTTTTTGTGAAAGTTATATGAATTCTATAGATTGATGTAGGGAGAACTAACATCTTTATGATATGGAATATTCCTAATTAAGAGCATGATATAATTCCAGGTCTTCTTTTAAGTTCTTCTACAACAGTTGAATTTTTTACTTATCCATAACTTGCTCACTTTTTAGTAAGTTCTTGGGTAATCTGTTCATTTATTTGATGATTTTAATTGCTTTGGTAAATGGGATCCTTTCTTCCATTACGTGATCTCTCTGGATGTTGTATCTTATGTTTGCTTATTTGTTCATTTGCCTCCAAGATACTCGAGTAGAAACAGCATAATGCGCTCTGGATGTGTTTGCATGCGTCTGTGTCTATATGTATGTATGTGTGTAGTGTAAGTTAATTACAATCCCTACCCCAGGGATGGCTAATTATCATTTAAAGTACCTTTATCGGAAAGATACATTCAAAGTTATTACTTGATCACTTCAAATACTGTTACTGAAATGGACACAAGAAGTTTTATGGACTAGTAAAAGAGATGTTGGAAGTATACATTACCTTGTTACACTAATGGTGTTGAAACTATGTGATAAGGCTGAAAAGATTTTAAGGAACCCCACTGACTTGGCAAAAAGGAAGTAAGAGAATCTCAAGAAAGAGAAGCCCAGTTTCCTAAAGCTCGGCACCTAAGATACAGTCTTATTTAATGTGTATTCCTCCACTTCATAGAGGTCTCCATGGAGTGACCCTACTGACTCGCCCTCCCACCAGAATGACATTATGTTCACCTCAGAGTGACTCTTTTCAACTAGATACTGGTCAGAGCGTATCTTGCTATGAGATACAAGAACTTACTACAAGATGATTTTTGAATTCTTGGTAGGCACTGTTGGTACCTTTGTTACAGCTTGATCTAAGTTCTACTTTCATTTTTAAATACAGTGTAGTACTAATAACCTCTCCAGGCTGGTATCCTCATGAATCTGCCACATAAAGAAGGCTTAACCACAGCTGACCTGGGCAGAAGGGTCTGTGATTCTCCTGGAACATAAGAGCATGAGGGTCTTTTGAAGAATTTCTATGAGGTCATTTCTCACCTACCTATCTATGTCACGGAAACTATCTATGAGTTAGTTTCTCACGTCCTCAGATTCCGATGAGTTCTTCTCCCAGGTTCTCATGAGGTCTGAGAATTTGGGGTTTGCTATCCCCCTCAGAGTTTAGTTGCAGACTGTGATACTGGTTAACCACAGCCACAGAGCACCCAACCATTCATAGTGTATTGTCACCTGCCCCTTTTGTTTTGACGTCCCCTGTTTTAGTGTTGGGACAAGGGATATAGCAAGACATCATCTTTGCTATTCTTGATATTACTGTCCATGTAAGTGATAAAATGCATCTCAAAAGGGCTCATTGTTTCTTTCACATGAACATCTGTCAGAAGTTTTGAACAGGTTTCAGGGGAATAAAGTCCTAACCTACATATACCTCTACTCATTGGAGGCCACTGCCATTTCCTGATATCATCTGACAATTGTCGAATAGATAAACTGGTTCAAAATACTACTATTGGTATATGTGAAGAGTATTGATTTTTGTACATTTTTAAAGTCTCACCACCTTATTGAATTTTTTTAGCATCTATAATAGATTTTAGTTTTTTGCCTTGAGTTGATGCTGGACTCCTTATTAAAAACTCTTTTACTAGTTTTGACTGGACTTAGCCTATATACAGCCAATTTTCATTACTCTTGCTAGTTATATTCTATAAAATTGCAGTGAGCACTGGTAGTTCATTCTGACCCTTGGCTCCTATGGGACACAATTATTTATTATGCAGTACATATATAGATTATATCATATGACATAGCATATCATATTAAATAATGATATTATATTAATTATATATAAGTAAATATTATACCAGTAGGTATGCATCACACATGGATTATACCTAAAATTCTAAAAACAATTCATCCTGTTAGTTTCAGCTTCTTTTACTTTACAAAAGGGAAAATGAGATTCAGAAACACCAAGTGACTTGGCTAAGACTGCCCCACTAACAGGTGCCAGAACTGGGATTCAGCTGGAGTTTCTTGCACCACAATGTCGCTCCTCCCATTTCCATCCCCTGGTCATCTCTGTGTGAGAGTTAAAACAAAAGGCATTGTTACCTTGTCTGACCACAGCTGGTCAAAAGAATGGGTTGAATGATGCAAGTTTCTCATCATTTAGTATACGTCCTTGAATGATGTCATAAATATTCATTTTAGGGTGACACATACATTTTGGTGTGCAGGCAAATTTATGAATATGGACACATGTTCTGGTTTCAAGCAACGTGCTACTCTTCACATTTAAAGGCTCTCAGAAGGAGAAATTCAAATCTGGATTTGGCCAGGTACACTTGGAAGTTGGCACCGTGAAAAATTTAGTTCCAGAATATTAGTAGCCTATCGCTGAACTAACAAACTGAAAACCTTGAAACAAATCAGAGTTGCATTTACTCAGTAGTGTTGCTTATAAGAATTGATGAGGGGAAAGGAAAGGTGTTCCAAAGGTCAAAGACTAGATTTTGTGCAGTAATGGAAATCACACTAGAAAAATATTTTAAGTTGCCTAATAGTCAATTACAATTATCAGGGTGATTTTAAAGTTTTCTAGCTCTCCCAAACAGTTTTTATCACTGAGTCTGCCACTCACAGGCAGAGATAATCTCCCATGCAGTGTCAGGTACATAGTTAAAGACCTCCTGTGGGGCTGTCAGAAGCTATTTCTAATGGTTTAAATGTTATACTTCCTAAAAGGGTAACTCCTTTGCAAATAATAGTATGAGTTCATCTGATTAACTTGTTCAGTCCCTAATGTTATGTTTCAGAGACTAGAATCCCAAGCCGTTAGAATACAGTTAGTATAAGGTTTTAATGAAGTGAGGCGATATTAATATTTAACCAAGAGTGGCTACTCGGTTGAAGCTTTAGCTAGCCAAGAAGGCAACATACGAATACTTTGACAATATTAAAACAAATTCAAGAAATTTCCTTTGCCTTCAGTCCAGCATATCTCTAGGATTATAGTATCATAAATGACAACAGCGCTTGTCCTAGTTCCTAGGTTCCCAGACTTTTGACTTTCAGCTATTTTTCTCAAGACAGTGCCTAAGAGAAACCCCGTGTCACTGTACTTTAGGGTTTTTAAATAGAAATGGGAACACTTGAAAACAATAGGATGAACAACAGTCTGCTGTAAGGCATAATAAGAGGTGTGGCCAATTGCGTTTTTGCACTGAATACCAGCTCTTGGGTAGAAATATTGTAAGTCAAGATGTAAAGCATTTTCTAGAAAAGAAGAATTTAGTTTTAAGATGAATCTTAAAGGATTCAGCTTTGGAATAGTAACAGTCTTGTTGCTAATAACCAAATCTGCAGTGGTAAGTAGTCCCTGATAAGTGCAGGCTCACCTTAAGTTGCTTAAATTCATCTTTCCATCATCCACTCTTCCTCGTAATTACCTCCCCAGAGTCTGCTTTGATAGCCAGAAAATGCTATAATCTGGCTCAAAAAAGTGCAGCATTTCCCCACCCCTTAGTATGAGAGATATGCTTCAGAACCGCCAATAGTGGCCTGAACTCTGTATACTATGCTTTTTCTATCTGATAACAGAGATGACAACCAAATGACTAATGGTGGATAAGTTGAACAAAGGAATGGTTCATGTCCCAGTGGGGAAAATGGTGTGACATTTCAGTACGCTACCTAGAATGGTATATATACTTATTTATGCTATATCAATAGAGAAATAGCCGGGCTCGGTGGCTCAGCCTGTAATCCCATGCCTTTGGGAGGCTGAGGTGAGTGGATTGCCTGAGCCCGCGGGTTCGAGACCCGCCTGGGCAGCAAGACCTCATCTCTACAATCAATCAAAAAATCAGCCAGCATGGTAGCACATGCCTGTAATTCCGACTACTCGAAAGGCTGAGGTGGAAGGATCGCCGGAACCCAGCAGGTCGAGGTTGTTGTGGCTGGGAGCAGCCACTGCACTCCAATCTGGGAGACAGAGTGAGACTCCAACTCAAAAATAAATAAATAAATAAATAAATCTATTTATATATAAATTTATATATATATATTATTCATGCATGCAAAAATAGAGAAATACATACATTTCTCAAAAAACAAAAGAAAATATTTTATCATAAAATAATAAAGTTTTTTTTTCTCTCTCTCCCTTTCTTTAGTATTTTTTTACAGAATGTAATCTGGAACATCTTACATTTAGACAAAACAGTTTTCCTCTGTGACTGCAGTGATACATCTAAAAAAAATTTCAAATTTGGTAAAGTGACTGTAGTGGTACGTCTAAAAAAAATTTGTTAAACAGAGGTCTGAGAAGGAAGACGGGTGGGTCCTAAAACTGGTTCTAAGTTTCAGAAAAAAGTATCTGAAACTTGGACATAGGCAGTGGAGAATATCAGGGTTGTTTTTTTTTTTTTTTAGTGAAATGGTAGGTTTGCCTCTTGACTGGCCTTCTTTGGGCTGCATTATTTTAAAACTTTGTAAGTCAGAGGTTAACTTGTAACTTTTAGTCAGTAAAGTAAAAATAATTTGTGTCTTGTGAAAGACAAAACCTCAAACAGACAATTTATTGCTCTCTAGGACTTCTAACCATTTTCTTAAATCCAGTTGTCTTTTCCTAGCATTCCTGTATGAAATTGCCTATGAATAAAAGTTCCTCAAATTCTCATTTCAGTTGGTTTCAATATCTTACTGGTTATCTCAATATTTTTATGAGTTCATTTTATATTTATATGAGTCTTGATTTTATATTTTTGATACATTATATTTGCACATATTTATGGGACGTGTGAAATTTTGTTACATGCATAAAATGTGTGGTGATCAAGTCAGAGTATTTAGAATGTCCATCACCTAAATATTTACCATTTTTATATGTTAGGCATATGTCGAGTCCTGTCTTCTGGATATTTTGAAAAATACAATATATTGTTATCTCAAGTCACTCTACTCTGCTATCAAACATGAGACTTCTTCTATCTGTATGTTTGTATCCATTAACCAACTTCTCTTCTTCCCACCACCACTCTCACCCATAGACTCTTCCTAGTCTCTGGTATCTATCATTTCACTCTATCTCCATACGATCAACTTAACTTCACATATAAGCGAGAGCATGTAACATTTGTCTGTCTGCGCTGTCTGTCTGTTTTACTTAACATAATGACCCCAGTTCCATTCATGTTGCTGAAAATGATGTGACTTCATTCTTTTTCATCGCTGAATAGTATTTCATTATATAGCTATACCACATTTTCTTTATCTACTTACCTTTGATGGACACTAAAGTTGACACTTTATCTTTGCTAATGTGAACAGTGCTGCAATAAACATGGAAGACAGGTATTCCTTAGATATACTGAGTTTCATTTGTCTATGTGTCTATTTTTAGATCAATACCATGCTGTTTTGGTTACTGTAGCCTTATATATTTTGAAGTGAGTCGGTGTAATGTCTCCCGCTTTGTTCTTTATACACAGTGTTGCTTTCACTATTTTGGTTCTTTTTTGGTTCCATTTGAATTTTAGAATTATTTTTTTTCTATTTCTGTGAACAATGACATAAGTATTTTGACAGAGGTTGTATTGGATCTGTAGATTGCTTTGGTTGGTAAGGTCATTTTAATGATATTAATTCTTCCAATCCATGAGCATGAGATAGATGTCTTTCCACATGTGTTCTCGTCTATTGTTTAAATCAGTATGTTGTAGTTTTCCATATAGAGGCATTTTACCTCCTTGGTTAGATTTATTCCTAGGTGTTTTATTTCATTTTATTTTATTTTTGTAAGATATTGTAAATGAGATTGCCTTCTTGATTTCTCTTTCAACTATTTCATTATCGGTGTGTAAAAATTCTACTGATTTTTGTATATTGATTTTGTATACTTCAACTTTACCAAATTTGAAGATCTATTCTGAGGTATTTTGGTTTTTCTACTTATGAAATTATGTTTTCTGCAAAAAGAGACAATTTTACTTACTTTCAATTTGGATGATTTTATATTTTAGAGAATTATACTTTAATAAGGTATTTACAGGTATTTATGAATTTAGAAGAACTACCTTACCTAAGGATCAGGTCTTTAGCTTGAAAGCAGTACCCAAATGAGACCAAGGCTTGTGCCAATCAATCTTTTTTAAAAGACTGATGGATGAGACCATGATAAACATATTTATTGACAACAGGACATATGTTGAAATTGTATTCAAAATACTTAGATTGATCAATTAGGCCCTTATCTCTGGTTATCAATAAATCCAGAAAGCCAAGGTAATCATAAAAACAATATTTAGTGGGGAAAATAGAACACTGGGAATTAGAAGATCTTGAGTAGAATATTCTTTAGTCTATGGAAAAGTCAGTGAATTATTCTCCTAATCTTCATTTGTCACTGGGTCTCCCATCAAAGCCTTATCTAATATGTTCTTTGCCCCAAAAGACTGATCCCTATGGAGTAAATCACCTGGTCAGCACTTCTGGTTAGTTTCGAATTGGATTTGGTCATTAGAAAGCACCGTCAGAAAAATGGAGTTATGTGAGAAAAGTTGGAGAATGTCACCTCTGTTGTCTCCCTGCTTTGGTACAAAACCCACCCCACCACTGCCCCTGCCTGCCACAGACCCCCTCCTGCAAGGCTTCATCTCTCAACAGAATCTTGTATTACTAATTCCTTTCCTGTGTCTTTCCTATGGGGAATAAAGTCTAGTCTCTGGGTTCCTCAATATCACCCATCTAGTTCCTTAAACTAGAAATGATTATAAACCCTTATGCAAATATTTACTCCATTAAGATCTTTTTTTTTGAACCCACATCCCTCCTTAACTGGTACTCCACAGAGAGAACAGAATCAGTCCTTCATGCTCCATACGTTCTCTTTATAACCTATATGACCCACCTTAGTTCTGTTTTTACCTCATACATCGTCTATCATATTCCCAGGTACTAGACAATATGTACTCCTTCAGATCACATGCTCAACTGAATCTGGTGTTTCGAAAACATCCCCTGTTCTTTCATGCCCACTCTATATGTCTTTCTAAAATACCCCTTTTCCTATTTTTTGCCTGCCTGGAAAGGGCTAATGATTATTTTCTATCAATCTTACAAACCTTGATTTTCAAAGACTTCTGTGGTCTACAATGCAATATTTGGAAGAGAAGGAATATTAATATCTTACATACCTCTCTACACCAAAGTATCCCTAAATATCAACTTGCTGTAAATTTTAACAATCAATTATTCAGCTTCCAGCACATCGTTATCTTTATCTCTTGCTCCTTTCTGAATATTAAGTGTTCCCTAATCAATAGTGCTTCTAGCACACCTGCTATATTTCATTTACATTGTGCAAAAATAGTGCCTTTAGATTTAAAGTTTTGCCATGGCAAACTTCTTTCTTCAAGTTCTTTAATTTTGTGCCACCTGTCTTTGTGTACCCAATCACCCCTCAGACCAAAATCAGAACTTTGGATGATGTGTACTTTTCCTACCCAATCAACACTTCTGTGGCCTCCAGCCTGACAATCTCACATCCTTAGACAACAGTGACAGTTCTAAATTATCCTTACTGTATTAAAAATGAGTGATGTCTAGAAATGCAGGTTTATATGACATTTTTAATATCCCTGCCCATTATATGAAGACTCCAGCTAGAGATCTTCACAACATTCAATCTTGAAGATCCAGCTCAAACAAAAACTCTATCTAGTCCAAGTCCCTTCTTGACTGTTCTTGTTTTCAGTGTGTGTTTCCTTCTCTGTGTTACATTTTTAAATGCCTCCTTTCTACCACTTAGCACATGCCACTGTCATTACATGTTTGCATATGTGTACCTCTTGTTGGGCTGTGACTCCTTAAAGACTAGGTCATGTCTGATTTATCTTTGTATTCCAGCTTCTGACATTGTGATACCTATCACTTAAAAATATGATCGATAAAAAAATTGACAGATGAAAGAAGAGGAGACCTGCATGGTATTGATTAGGTTGCCATTTGCTTCAGTGGCATTTAGTTTGCATAAATATCCTGGTCACAATAATTGGACTTGTGTATGTTCCACATCTCCTGGCCACAGGGATCCTATCATGTGATTATTATTATTTTTTTAAATTCTGAGCTTTTACTTGGTTGTTTGGCTTCTAGAAAATAACCTTCCTATTTGTTTTGAGGACATATTTTGGTAGCCACTAAGACTTAGCTTGTCAGCGGAGCTCACAGGAACTGAGCATATCAAGGGCTTAACTTGGTAAAGTGAAAATCCTTAGCGAATCAAACATTTTATTACAATCATTTGTCACTTTCAGCCAACTTAGTTATTTTCTTTGTTTCTTATTTGAAAACATAGCTGATAACTCTTAGATGTCTATAACAAGTATACATTCTCCTAATCCTAGACTGGGACAACATACGCCTGTGTCCACAGAGTTTATGTCCTTATGATGACATTTAGGAGAATATACAGTGCTTTGTAAACTATGAGGGGCTATACCAAGATAAAGAATCAATGATGGAACTGAAAATGATAACTGTGGCACTAATTAAATTTTAAACATATTTTTTAAAAATGTACTTCAACATGACACTCTTCAGAGTAAGTACCTTTCAGGCCACATCTGCTCTGCTATTTTACACAGATCTTGTTGGTATATTATGGGTTACTATTAATACTATGAGCCTGCCTTACAGGGAAGGTATAAAAAACAACTAATTAAGGAAGAATATTTTTAAAATGTCAAGAGCAATGAAGCTGTTATTCCTGGACATTGTTGAATAACAAATAGAATGAAGGATGAACAGTTTTCAGTTGTTCTTCTGGAGTGGCCTAACTAATTCTCGTAATCTTAGTTCTAGCATTTTATCTTTAGTTGCATAGGCAGAAACAAACAAAAACATCATTACGATCACATATGTCTCTCATTTTTCTTCTACTGGGCTTGTTGTGCTTTTCAGTGAAGCTAACACAGAGTAAAGGCACCCAATCCTCCTTCATTCTTGATATGTTGAAGAATCTTATCATCCTTTAAACCAGAAACCCAGGTATGATAATAGCCTCTTTCAACACATAACTGAATATGACATGAAGCCTACCTTAGAGAATGAATAATTCAGTATAAAATTAAAAGTTAATTTCAAAGTGTGCTAATAAATTATGAAATATCTTTGCTTAAAATTTCATTTTTTTTAGATCTGTAGACATATATGGGCAGGAAAAGACATGAGTATTCTTTATTATATGACCAGGGATTGGGGGGGGTTCTATTTTTTTTGTCCCAAACTCTCCATACCAGTTAATATAATTTATTTACGCGCACCAGTTCCAACTTGGAGGAATTGTTGACGTGTGGTGCTGAAAATGATTCCTGTAAGAAATTAGTGCCATAGAATTTTAAGATGAGAGGGAATCTTAATGGTTATTTGACCATCCTTCTTACACAGTGTAATTGAAAACGAGTATTGATTAAGCAACATGAATTGTCTAAGTAGCATACAGGGACAGGGAATGCAAGTGGTAGCTCAGTTAGATTGTTTGGGACTTGTAAAAGGTAAAATGAAAACAAAATAAAACAAAGCAAAGCAGATGTACCTTTAGGCAACCCTTTTTTCATATCTCAAACCTTGGTTCTACATTTGCTCAGTGTGGAGTCCATTCCCAAGCAAAAATGTCCATGTGGTCCCTTTGTGACTGTCAGTAGTTTTGGGCTTACATCCATCCTTGTTCATTGCTGCATTTCTAGCATGACTATTGAGATTTACTCCAATCACATATCCCAACTCACCTGATCACTGAGTCATGTGCACATAAGGCACAGACTGGTTATTCTAAGTTATATACTCTTTACTACTGATGGAAGGAGCAAGAAGGAATTGGATACTGAGAAGACAACAAAAATATGACATCACGGTGTCTAATTGCAATAGCTACTTTTCACATCGAAACAGATCCAGTATTTCATATTTTTCTTTATACATAAAGGGTGCTCCTCTAAATTTCAAGGACTTTATTGTCAATATAACTAGATTTAATATACTTTATGGCACATTATTTATCATGTTGCTTTCTTGGTTACACTGTTGCTGTCCATTCAACAAGACTACGAATTCTATAGCATCATACACTTTTTTGTGTCCTCAGCAAATACCTGACTTGGGGCTAGGCACACACTGAATACGTGGTAAACAAGTAGTGAATTGGTGTGAATTACTATCAAGCTGATTGTTTTTCTCTGTCAGGAGGCAGTGTATCTTTTCCAGTCTATTTTTTTTCTGTATCAAGCAGAGATATCCAAGATCTGTGATGATTTGAACCTGTTCAGTCTGGCTTTGGATTTATCATTTAATTTTGAGCCATGCTTTTGTAAAAAAGAAATTACATTTGGAACACATTCTTGACTTTGCATTAATTATTAAAGTGTAAGGGGTAGTCACTTTTATGAGGACTTTGTCAACTCAATTACAATATCAATTAATGTGATTTTGTGTTTGTAGGTCTGGCACAGATTAAACTTGCAGGGAAGATCACAGATTCACTTAAGAATGTAGAAGTCATACGAGTAATACCTTTAGAAACCACAGAAACCCAAGAAGGGAAAATGAGCTTTTTTAGTAAAATAAGTTCCTGAATCTTTATCTTTGAATTTTTTTTTTTTTTTACTTCCCTTCCTCTTCCTTCCTATACACACCTGTTGATGACTGTGGAAACATACTTAACAGAAATAAAGCAAACCATAAAATTCCTTTGAGTATTCATATATTAAAAGCCACACTCAGTCATGGATATAATCTTATAGACTGAACTATCTATAAACACCTCAATAAAATGAAAAGTATTTCTTCAATATTATGATGGCATGCCCTCCTGCCTTTCCAGGTCCATGCTTCCTGGACCCTTATGCTTCAGCCACTATCACTTTTCAGTGCTTGGAACACATCTCAGGGTTATCATATGTGCTGTAGCTTCTGCTTGGCATCTTCTTTTCTTTCCCATCACATGGCTAACTCCAACTCTGACTTTAGCTCTCAACATAAGTATCACGTGCTCAGTGCTTTTCCTAGTGCATTAATCTATATAAGGCCATTGTGCTGTAGCATTCTGTGTTTTTCCTTCATAGCACTTGCCCACATTTGCAATTCAATGCTTATCTATACATTTGTTTAGTTGATATCTGCCTTTTATGCTACCATGAGGCTGAAAACAACATCTCTTTCACTTACAGCTATATACTCACAGCATAGAATGGTTATTGGCTGTAGCAGGCACTTAATAATGATTTGTGTCTGAAAAATGCAACTTATAGTCTCTTACCGAGAAATCACAACAGCTATCTAATGCTGACCAGGGTGTAGTTTCCAAAGGCCAGTGCCATTTATCTATTTGTTCTTTGTATGTCCCTATAGCTCCACCTATCAGGAAATGAAATCTATTTTCCCTTCCCTTGAATCTGAGCTCGTCTTGAAAGTTGACTTAGTCAATAGAATGTGGAGAGAGTGATGTGACAGTTCCAGGTTTAGCCTTTAAGAAATCTGACATCTTTTTCTACTTCTCCCTTAGATGCCAAAAGCACACTGAAAAGAAGACAAGGAAAGACTATTGGATGATAAGATGCTACACAGAGAAAGAGACTGAGACCACATGCAGGAATATTGAGGGGCCACATATGTTAGGACAACCTTCTTGGATGTCTCAAACCAAACCAGCCAAGATAATGACCTCAGCTAATGCCGAGAGGGGCAGACAGACTTCTCTGCTGATCTCTGCTTGAGTTTCCAATAGCACAATCATAAGAAATGACAAATTTTTGTTTCTTTAAGAAAACAAACTGTGGCCCACCAGGAATTGTCAGCATCCTTTTTTATTATTATCATTTTTTATTTTTTTATTTCAAAGATGTTAGGGTTAGGTATACAGATTAGGGTTAGGTAGGGTTAGATGTTCATTTTGCAAGTACCCTTGTTGATGAGGTGTGCCCCCCCCAGGCAGATTCTTACTACTGCCAATCCTGCTTCCGCGCCCACCGTCTCTTTTAAAGAAAAGAAACAAGAATCTCATAAAAATGTAAACAGCCTTTCTGAGGTCACATAATTAGTAAAGGGCAGAATCAAGAGAAATTACACTTAAAAAAAATTATCAGACCTACACAGTGGCTCATGCCTGTAATCCCAGTACTTGGGGAGGCAGAAATGAGAGGATTGCTTGAGTCCAGAAGTTCAAGACCCACGTAGGTAAGATAGCAAGATCCTATCTCTATGAAAAATTAGATGAGCATGGTGGTGGCATGTGCCTGTCATCCCAGCTGCTCAGGAAGTTGAGGCAGGAGGACCACCTGAGCCCAGGGTTTGAGACTGCAGTGAACTGTGATCGTGCAACTGCACTCCAGCCTGGGTGAGACATTTGAGACCCTCAGTCCACCCAAAACATATACATATTCTCAGTCTAGGGCTTATTTCTTCAGTATCAAATACACTTACTTCACTGTCAGTCAAATATGTTAGAAATACATACTGTATTTTGTTTAAAAACAGGATGATCAAAGCAGGAAGAGGACAGTTAGTTTCTGTCAATTATGAGGACAGTTACTTCATCTATAAACTAGGGATAATAGAGCTCCTTTTCAAGGCCTGTTATGAACTAAATAAAATCATGTGCTTTATAGCCCTTTTAATCTGTAAAGTATAACAGTCGTGATAGCACATGATCATTCTAAAATTTTAGAATTCTATTCAGCAGAACCCATTGAATTATTTAGATTTATCCATTTTGCAATTATCATTAACCTTTATGCCAATTCATTAGAGTGAGAATAATGCTATTCCTATTATGATTCTAGAAAAAATGTATACTCTGAGGGAGAAACTGTCTGAATTTTAGTAATGGTCGGACAAAATAGCCTAACTTTGATAAGGCACAGTGCAGCTCACTGAATTTTGAACGTTTCCCCACACCAGGAGGTTCTCTGTATGTCATAGGACCAGGAATCCAGTTAGAAAACATTCATCTAAAACCATATCTTCCTGACTAGTTGATGCTGGGGAATAGGACTATCCACTAACCAAATGAATGATAAGCTTAATTTTGTTTACAACTGAAAAAAAGAAGGTTAGTATATCGTAATATGTGCTTTAAAAAGAGGTAGGGGGGCAGTTCTCCAGTGCCTGGGTGTGGGCAAGAAAGTGAAAAAGAGGTTAAAATAGTCAGAAGAATAATTTTTACTAATTTCATACTTTGCCCAGGCATAGGAGCATCTTACAGGTTAATTAGGTACAACTAGTCAATATTATGTTTTCACTAATAATTAGTATCACTTAACTTAGTTTGACTCCTCAGGTATTTCCATGCGACCATTTGATGATCTCTGTCTCCCTTAAAAATACCATACAAGGTGGAAGGCAGTGCTAATCAATTTTGCTGATACCAAAACCCGAGGATTCGAAAATAGTGTAGCTGACCTTGACGCTTTGCCTGCAGATTTGCGAACTGAAAAATAATGGCAGCAGCCATGATAGACTAACTAGTCTTCTAGGATATGAATCTCTGTTGATTTTGTACCCTGAGGCCATACATCATTTCTGAACTCAAACTAATCCTACTACTTTTACTCCTGCCAGATCTCAATGAGTAGTTCATCTTCCTCCATAACATTAAGGGAGAGAAATCTTCTAGATGGGCAGAAAACAATTTAAACTCAGTGACAACCAAGAGAAGAAAAACAAATGGACTCTAAGCCATCTTTACTGCAGCCCAGAGATGAGGATGGAATTGAAATTAAAACAAAAAACTTCAAGCTATCACTTATTCTATAAATATAAGTTTAAAAGAAGGATTGCAGGAGGAAAATGGGATTCTGTAAAACATAGAATCAAATCCAAACTCAAATTTTATTTATTCGATTCTACTGTAGATTAAAGTATAATTGTACACTGACCTCTTGTCAATCAGGCCATTCAAGTCTCTGAAAAGAAAGACAAGCTTAGCGGTTTCCAAAACTCTTCAATCATCCGAAATACCAGAGTCTTGTGAAAAACACCAAACTGGAATCTCCCCACTGGGTTTTCTGATTTGTACCCAGGTAAACCACTGAACTAGAGAGTCTCAAAGCCCCATTAGAAACCATTAGAAACCCCAGAGGATATGAATTTTACTTATTTTATACACAGCCCAATAGTCTACACACACACACACAAACACCCAAATCTGCGAAATCCAGGACACAAAATCAGGAAAAAGAAAGTCATCTTTGTTTTTTAAATATCCTTCAATTACTCTGGATGAAAGCAGAACTTCAGAATCATAGTGAATACTAGAAATTCAGTATTTGTCAGTGTATTGTCCCACTGGATTTTCACAGTGTGGTCTGCACTGGAAAGTCTCTGCCAGCAAACCGTGACTCCAAAATCTACTAAGTTCATCTCTCTCCACTAAAGTACTACCATAGCCTGTAGTGGTTCTATAGAACTGAGCCTCTTAGGATGTAGAAAACATTGTTTAATATTATTTGATTTCCAAATACAACTTTTACCTTCTATCATTCACCTCCTATTGAAAGACCAAGTCTTCCAAACATAAGTGTGACTGCTGCCTCTATGACTGTGGCTCTTTCCAGTTAGAATACTCAGGGAAATAACATGAAGAAAAGGTAACTTCTACTTGCTACTTAAAACAATGGAGGAGAGGAAGGCAGACCTCAACGGGAGAGGGTCAATGCCCAAAGATAGTATAATAATTGCCCTTGGGAGTGCTTACTGGTTTTGTTCAGACATTTTTGTCTTACAGACAGCACAGAATGTTTGGGTGTCACTACTCTTCCCCATTTCTCTTCTATTCCCTGTTTGCAGCTACTCCTATTGCTTGAGTCTCACTGCTTCCATGTCTCTTGTTGTTTGGCTTTTGTTGTTGTTGTTTTTTAGTTAAATCAACTCACATGAAGTCAGTATAGAGTTAATGTTTTTGTCAAATTCTATAAGTAATTTCCACTTTTTCAAATGATCCAGTGTGTGAAGTGTTTAACCCTAAAAACCCAAAAGAGAATCCCAACTGGTAACTTTAGGCATCAGTAGATGAGATAAAGTTACCATACTATGTATGCATTTTTTTTCCTTCGTGCCATGTAAGAAGTTATCATTGACTTAAATGAGCTACCGCATGCTGCAAAAGTATATTTGTAAACATGGGCACACAAAAGTTTTATCTTATGCATAGAAAATGTCTTACAGAACATTCTTTTAAGCCCTCCTCTTAGAAACTGCATTAAATGGCCAAGAGAAAACTTAAGTAGAACAAAATAAACCTTCATGAGTTACCAAATGAGATGGTAGTGAGCTGTATGGTATAGAATAGAAATATCGACCAACTGTTGAGCAAATGGGAATAAATTGAGGAAGAACTCATCTGTGGGCTAATGTATAACTTATTTTCCACAAAAGTAACATGCTGTGGAAATTGAAGTGACGGAGGACATTTGAAGACAAAGGCAGGACATGATGGAAGGGAGATCAATCTCACTCTATTCAGAGCCCCTTTATCTAACAAGAATCAAGAATTAAGCAACAACAGGGTTGTAAGGACAAATGGTACACTGTGAAACAAAATGCCTGGAGCCATGCTCAAAACTTGGCTTCTCAACAGAGCAAATATATAAATTGTGGCCCAAACAAGTTACTTCTGAAATAAAAGGAGCTTTATTTATAATTATACATTGTAAAAACAAACAAATGCAAACCACAAGTGTTCTAAATAAATCTGAATGTTCAGTTACTTCTCCTTCAAAATAAATAGAGTAGTATTTTTGTAAATAGTAACTAGGATTTTCATCAGCCTGGGAGAACACTTGTGAAGTCTGAAGGAAAATGTCCTAATTTAGAGAAGCCAAAGCATTGGACAAATCCTTAGGGTTTGAAAAGGCCATCATGGATCTATCTTTTGCCATTTCTTACCAACAGATATCAAAGTAAACACTGGGGAATTGCACCACAACAGGCAACATTAAAAGAAGTTGGTGGGTAATTGTGCTGAGTTCAGCCAAATGTCACTAACATGACCCACGTATCCTGATGCAAAAATTTTCCAAACTCTAGGGATACAATGCATCATCCCCAGAATACAACAATTCCCAAAATTTAGTAGATAAAACTCTAGGTAGAAAATCAGAATTACCTTGAGTAGACCTTGAGTGTAAGACAGCTAACAGAGCTCCAAAGTTTGAAATTTGCTGTTAGTATAATAATTTTTAGTAAACATAGGGAAAATCCACTGGATAGAGGCAACGTTCTCCAGTTAAGATTGCTCATAACTATATCCCATTTTATCTTCCTCAAACAGGGTAATAACTGGATTGATGATAGAAAACTCTGCCATCTCCCGATCTATTCTACTCTCTTCCTTTTTTAACATTATAGATATAAACCAAGCACATGAGCAGTACAAATCTCATTTATATAATCTTCATTGACCATTGTCTATGTTTGTAACTACTCATTACTGGGGGAAATAAGAGTGAGCAGTAGGTCTGAAACCTATTTCTCCTCTATCTAGGATACTTAGAAAAGAGAGAAAGACAAGTGTTTAATCTACATTAAACATGCTGATGACAAAAACTCTGGTAAACAGACTAGTAGAATTTACTAGAAGAAATGACCTGTTCTATGAAATGCTCTTAGCAGTGTGCATCTATGATACTTAGCATAAATAAAATGGAGAAGTATATACATAAGGGCAATATATTTTTGAAAGATATATTAACTGTGTGAATAATGGGGCAAAAATTGTAGTGTTTCATGAATAAATAGCATATGTTGGTGTGACTGATATCTCACGTGCATTAATTAGATACCTCTTTTTTTTTCATTATGCAGGTACCGTTGTTTGTTTTTCCCCTCTCTTCTTATTTTAAAGATGTGGGGTACAATTCAGGGTTAGGTATACAAATATTCATTATACATGTACCCTTGTTGATGATGTGTGCCCCTCTCTCCCCTGGCAGTTTCCCTCAACTGCCAATCCCACCCCCACCCCAGCAGTTTCCCACTACTACCAGTTCTTTTCTTATAATATTACAATAATTGTTCGAGGTCCACTTATGAGTGAGAACATATGGTACTCTGTTCTTTATTTCTGTGATAGATCATTGAGTATGATAGACTCTAAATCTATCCAAGTTACTGCGAAGTCCATATGTTTGTCCTTCTTTATGGCTGCATAATATTCCATTGTGCATATGTACCACTTTTTTTTATCCAGTTCACATAAAAGAGTATTTTTTGATTGTAAGAATAAAAGCTGCATGAGTGAAAGATTGCATAGAAGACCTCCCACAGTGAGTGGGGTAGGATTTGCACAATTGCAGCTCTGAAAACACCTGCACTGATAAAGGCATCAATATACAAGATGAAAAGAAGCAAGTCGATAACACTAATGGCTGTACTTAATTTGGGGAAATAAATAAAAAAGCTATTTTTATTTTTGTCCAAATACTGCCTTTAATTTTGTCTTAGTGCTTTCCTTTACTCTGTCCCTCGGTGATACCAAAAACAAATTCCATTTCTTTCTGATCACTCATGGGGTTAAAAAAAATTCAGGTTTTACTTAAAATAACAAACTCCCACAATAATAAAATTTTTTTTTCTACCTCAATTCCTTAACTGGTTCTTGACTTAGGGAATTTAGGTAAAGAAAAAAAATTGTTTATTCGTTTGTCCTTCACTTCCTCCTGCTGTTTGATCTTCCAGAGCCAAGTTAGTAGAAGGAGATTTCATTAAAGAGAGAGAGAGAGCACACACGAGAAAGTCCTAAATCACTGATATTGATGTAATATTATCAATGTCTTCTGGGGTAGGCATGCAAGTTCTGACAGAAGCTGTCTTATGTGATGCATCTGCGGGTTTATTTAGAAGCACCATATGAATTTCTACATTGCAGAGTTTCCCAATCTGGGGGATAAGTTTTCTCAGTGACCCTTACAGTTAGTTCCCACATCAGTTCCCCTCTTAAAAGTATACCTCACTACCTCAAACCATTTTGTCTTCTTCATTTTGGCCAACCACAGTCTTGGGTTGGTATTCTTCAAAATGGCAAAATGATGGATAGCCTCTGTGGAAACTTAGAGATTCTTGTCTTGCCAATGATCAGCAGGCTGTTTGATACTACTGGTTTCTCTCTCAAATCCCATCTTTCTGAACTACAGTGGACAGAAGCCAGACTTTTAGAGACTTGGACAAGTAAAAATTGAAGTCTTTATTCATATATATCTCCAAATTCTAGTAAAGCACAAAACATCCCTACAAAAATCTCTTATCATAGGGTGGATTAGTTAGTTCTAGCTCTCCAGAAACCCTAAATCTCCGTAAGTCATTTTCTTGGAGCTCCTCTCACTCGCCTTGGAGTGGGTGAATGTGTGAACATCTCTTCTCCCTCATAAAGAAGGGAGGATAAAACCCAAAGCTCACTTCCAGTAATAGGATTACATCACGCCATCTCAATATTCTCTTCAGTTTCTGGTTTCTTCTTTATGTTGGTAAAGATGACTGGAGATGCATGATTGAGCAGCAAACACAGAGGTATTAACAGTTCCATCAGTTTTCTTTTGCTGCATAACAAATCACCACAAATGTAGCAGCTTAAAAATAACATGTATTTACTATTTCATAGTTACCTGTGGGTCAGGTATCCAGTCATAGCCTGACTAGATCCTTGACTCAAGGTTGTACAAGACCGCAATCAAGATGCTGATTGGACTTCCAGCAAAATGGTGACGGGGCAGCCTGGTCTATGCGGCCCTCTGCAAAGGAGAATGCAGAGGGTCTCTGGATCTCTCCCTGGCTTCCCATCCTCGACAGCCTGCTCTTCACACGGAGCTTGGCTGCCGCAGCCTCCATAGCAGCCATAGCAAGTCACGCTACCCATGCCTGAGGCGATCCACAACTTCAGTCCTTGAAGCTCCTGCAGGCAAGATCTGCTGGGATCGCTGCCACCTCTGCTGCCACTATGACGTCCTGCCAGCTGTGGGTCTCCTCCTGTGTGCCCTGAGGCAGGCTCCCATCTCCGGCCTCTGCCCGGCTCCGTCCAGCACCACCCACTCTGAGACGAGCATCTGAGATAGCACCACCTACTGGCGATTCGAGGTAAAACTCCGAAACGGGAAAAACAAGCTTGAAAAACAGACACAGGCCAGATTTGAGTGGTGAACTGAGTGGTGATCTGAACTGCCTTTCACAGCAGGTCAGGGGCAACTGACCTGAACAGTGAATAAATTTACCAGACTGAGAAGACAGTTAGAAATCAGAGCTGAAAGGACATTGGACTTAAACAAAAAGTCTCAGAGTGTGCTCGATTGGTTTTGTTAATTTAATGACTTGATTCTATTCCTACTGTCTTGTTCCCTTTTTTTCTCTTACTTTTCTTCTTTTTTATCCTCTCTGTAAACTATATCTTTGTATAGTGGAACAGAACACAGATAAGGTGGTTGGTTAGCTTGTATGTCAGCATCATTGTATGTTTTAGTTTTCTTTGTATAGGAGTTGGTTAGTCTGTAGCCATGGTCTATTGTTTTTATCTATTTCAGTTTAGGTTTCTCTCTCCATTTGTTGGTACACTCAACTGTTTCCCCCCTTACTCCTCTCTCTCTCCAGCCCCTCTTCCCACCACTGTCTGCTCCATTCTCTTCCCTCTGCTAATCTCATTTTATTTCAGGGAGTAAACCTACAGCCCCACTGCACAGACAGATTCCAAGGCAGTGGGAAGTGGGTTTCAGATTATCCATACACCTGTCGGCAAATACCAGGACCTGCAGATAGATTTTGAATCACAGTTCCCCCTTAAGTAAATCTCAAAACTGCAAAAAGGACCACCCCCAACCTACAGTGCAACTCCAGAATTGAACAAAGTAAGAGGGCATACATAAAGAATAGGAGATTGAACAAACAGAAGTAAAACCAATCCCTTTACCCCAGAATAACAGAATTAAAAAAGATGGTGACGTGGAGGGAAGGAAAAAGTAGGGAGGGAAAAAAACCACACAAATGAAGAAAAACCAAAAGAAGAATATAGGTCTTACACAGACCCCTAGGAAGTCAGACACTGAGAAAACAGACTCCAGAACACAAACAATGAAGAACCCCCAGAATGACTGGTCATAAGCAACAAACCCAGATATCAAGACATTAATAGAGAGAATTTTAAAAATTGAGGTGAGACAAGAAGAAAATAGGAAGGAACTGATGTCAGAAATAGCAGCAGTAAAGAATACTGTGATGGAAATAAATAACAAACTAATAAGTATGGAAAGCAGAATTAGTCAAGCAGAAGAAAGAATCTCAGAGCTCAAAGACCAAAACACAAAACTAACCCAAACTGTCAAAAACATAGAAAAGAAGCTCAAAAAGACAGAGTAAAACCTTCAAGAGATGAATGATCACTTCAAGAGACCGAACCTAAAAGTAATTGGCTTTCCCAAGGCAGAGAGAGAAACAGAGGCCACACTGGAACAAACATTTCATGAAATCATTCAAGAAAACTTCCCTCATCTCACCAGTGATGCAAAAAATTCAAACACAAGAGATTCACAGAACCCCTGCAAGACAACAAATGAGAAGACCAACTCCCAGACACATAATAATTTGCTTAAATAATGTAGGTATAAAAGAAAAAATCCTAAAGTCAGCAAGAGTAAAAGGTCAGACTACCTACCAGGGAAGACCAATTAGAATAGCATCAGATTTGTCTACAGAAACCCTCCATACTAGAAGAGACTGGAGCCCTATCTTCAAAGTCCTAAAAGATAAACAATTTCAACCAAGAATAACCTACCCAGCCAAGCTAAGCTTTATTAGTGAGGGAGAATTGAAATCTTTCCCAGATATCCAATCCCTAAGAACTTACACTGCCACCAGACCACCTACACAGACCACCTCTACATGAAACACTTAAGAAAGTATTGAACACAAAAGAAAAGGAAAAAGAACAGCAACGTTCTTCACAAGAGTACAGGCAAAAGATTAAAAACACACATGATCCAACCTTAAAACCAAAAGAAAGACAACACACAAACTGGAAGAATGACAACAACACTGTAAGAATATTGTGATGGGGATCAACACTCACATTTCAATAATTAGTTTGAATGTGAGCAGACTAAATGCACCACTGAAAAGACATAGAATGGCCAAAAGGATAATATATCACCAGGCAATGATTTATTGCCTTGAAGAGACTCACCTCACTAGAAAGGACACTCACAGACTCAAAGTAAGATGATGGGAAACAAATTTTCAGGCAAATGGAACACAAAAGAAAGGAGGAGTCACAATCTTAATCTCAGACAAAATACCCTTTAAGTATCAAAAATTTAAAAAGATAAAGAAGGCCACTACATAATGATAAAAAGTTTAATCCATCAACAAGAAATATCCATCCTAAACATATATGCATCCAACATAGGAGCATCAACTTTCATAAAGCAGCTCCTAGGTAAACTAAAAAAAGATATCAACTCCAATACCATCATAATCCTAGACAGATTATCCGGACAAAAATCAGCAGTGAGATCCAAAACCTCAATGTGACCCTTAATCAAATGGACTTAATTGATACCTACAGAACCCTCCATCCAAAGACCACAGAATACACATTCTACTCATCACCGCATAGAACATACTCTAAGATTGACCACATACTTAGCCATAAATCAAGCATAAGCAAATTTAAAAGAACCAAAATTTTACCATGCACCTTCTCGGACCACAGTGGAATTAAAAAAAAACATTAACTGCAACAAGGTCCACACAAAACCCAGAAAAACATGGACACTAAACCACATAATGCAAAACAACTCCTGGGTCAATGATGAAATCAAAACAGAGAGTAAAAGATACCTGCAAACAAATGAAAATCAAGAAACAACTTGCCAAAATCTCTGGGATGCCATGAAAACTGTAGTAAGAGGGGAATTTATATCCCTACAAATGCACGTGAAGAAAATGGAAAGATCACAAATTAACAGCCTAACAAGCCACCTAAGGAAGCTGGAAAAGCAAGACCACAAAAGCCCTATTTCATCAGAAGAATCCAGATCACCAAAATAAAAGCCCAAATCCAGGACATAAAAGACAAAAAGATAATACAAAAAAAATCAATAAAACAAAAACCTAGTTCTTCAAAAGGGTAAACAAGATCAATGGTACCCTAGTTAGACTGACCAAGAAAAAGAAAGAAAGAAACCAAAATAAGTACAATCAGAAACACAAAAGATGAAGTCACATCTGACCCTGAAGAAATACAAAAGATCATTAGAGACTACTATGTACACTTGTACGGAAACAAACTTGAAAACCTTAAGGAAATGGAGGACTTTCTGTCATCACACAACATGCCTAGGTTGAAACAAGAAAAAACTGAGACCCAAAATAGACCAATAATAATCAAGAAAATCAACTACATAATAAGAAAACTACTCACAAAGAAAAAAGCCCTGGAACAGATGACTTTCCAGCAGAATTCTACAAGACATTTAAAGAGGAGCTGATACCAATCCTACTGAAGGCATTCCGGGCCATTGAGAAAGATGGAAATATCCCCAAATCATTTTATGAAGCTAACATCACATTGATACCCAAGCCAGGCAAAGACTCAACAAAGAAAGAAAACTACAGGCCAATATCTTTGATGAACATAGATGCTAAAATTCTCCACAAGATCCTAGCAAACCGGATTCAACAACACATCTCAAAAATCATCCATCATGACCAACTAGGCTTTATACCTGGGATGCAAGGCTAGTTCAACATTCATAAAACCATAAATGTATTAAATACATCAACAGACGTCAAAACAAAAATCACATGAGTATATCATTAGATGCAGAAAAAGCTTTTGATAAAATAAAAAATCCAGCACCCCTCTTGATAAAAACCCTCGAACATCTAGGCATACAAGGAACATACCTCAAAATCGTAAAAACCATCTATGAGAAACCCACCGCCAGCATACTCCTAAATGGACAAAAACTAGAACAATTTCCCCTGAAAACTGGAACAAGACAAGGATGCCCACTCTCGCCCCTCCTGTTCAATATAGTATTGGAAGTCCTGGCTAGAGCAATCAGAGAAGAGAAGGCAATCGGGGGTATCCAAATAGGAAAAGAGGAAGTCAAGTTATCTCTCTTTGCAGATGACATGATTGTGTACCTTGAACCCAAGAGAATCTGTCAAAAACGTCCTTACACTGATGAAGCACTTTGACAAGATCTCAGGATATAAAATAAATGTGCAAAAGACAATGACATTTCTTTACACCAATAATAAACAAACAGAAACCTAAATAAAAAACACAATTCCATTCACAATAGCCACAAAAAAATGAAATACCTTGGCATCTTCCTAACCAGAAATGCAAAAGATCTGTACAATGAAAACTACAAAACACTGCTCAAAGAAATCAAAGATGACACAAACAAGTGGAAAAATATTCCATGCTCATGGATTGGAAGAATCAACATTGTGAAGCTGTCCATCCTACCTAAGGCAATCTACAAATTTAATGTAATACCCATCAAATTACCAGCAACATTCTTCTCAGACCTAGAAACAACAATACAGGAATTCATATGGAAACACAAACGACCAAGAACAGCCAAAACAATCCTCAGGAAAAAAAAAAAAAAGAAAAGAAAAGCAGGAGGTATCTTATTACCAGACTTCAAACTTTAATATAAAGCTACAATAATCAAAACAACTTGGTATTGGTACAGGAACAGGCATATAGAGCAATGGAATAGAATTGAGATTCCAGAAGCTAAACCTCAATTTCTCAACCAACTCATCTTCGACAAAGCCTCCATCACCTACCACTTGGGAGAGGAGAACCCATTCAGTAAATGGTGCTGGGAAAACTGGCTGACCACATGCAGAAGATTGAAACAGGACCCCTATCTATCCCAATACACAAAAATTAACTCTAAATGGATCAGAGACCTAAATGTAAAACCTCAAACCATAAGAACCTTAGAAAATGAAGGACATACCCTCATGGAAATTGGAACTGGCATCCAATTCCTGAACAAAACCTGAAACCCACAGGCCATAAGAGATAAGATAGACAAATGGGACCTCATTAAACTGACAAGCTTCTGCAAAGCCAAAGAAATCATCAAGCAGGGAGACAGCCTACAGACTGGGAAAAAGTATTTGCCAGCTCCAGGTCTGACAAAGGCTTAACATCTTGGATCTACAAGGAACTCAAACGTGCTGAAAAGAAAAAAACAAACAACCTCATTATAAAATGGGCAAAAGATATGAACAGATACTTCTCAAAGGAAGACATTTGAGCAGCCAACAGACACATGAAGAAATATTCTACCTCACTAATCATCAGGGAGATGCAAATCAAAACCACACTGAGATACCACTTAACTCTAGTCAGAATGGCAATTATCAATAACTCAGGAAATAACAGTTGCTGGAGAGGGTGTGGTGAAAAGTGAACACTTCTACACTGTTGGTATGAGTGCAAACTAGTGCAACCTCTGTAGGAAACGGTATGGCCATTCCTAAAAGCTCTAAATATTGACCTCCCATATGATCCCACAATTCCCCTACTGAGAATATACCCTGAAGAACTCAAATCACTCTATCAAAAAGATACATGCACACGAATGTTTATCACAGCATTGTTCACAATAGCAAGAACCTGGAAGCAACCATGCTGTCCATCAAAAGAGCACTGGATTAAAAAATGTGGTACATATACATGATGGAATACTACGCAGCCATAAAAAAGAACAAAATCATGAATTTCGCAACAACCTAGATGGAACTACAGCCTAAAATATTGAGTGACCTCTCACAGAAACAAAGATCTGAGAATCACATGTTCTCACTCATATAGTAGACCTTGAACGTCCAACGTAATGCTATAAGAAAATGACCAACAGTGGTGGTAAACTATGAGAGGGGGAAGGGAAGGGAGATGGAATTAACGGTAGTAAATATCTGTCTGGGGATGGGGAGACACCTCTTATCAACAAGGGTGCCTGAACGAAACATATTTGCATACCTAACCCTTAACTGTACCCCACAATATCATAATAAGAAATATTGATTATATATAAAAAACAACCACCACAACAACAACATAGATGCTGATTAAGCTGTGTTCTAACCTGGAGACTCAATTAGGAAAGAATTTGCTCCCACACCCATGCATGCTGCTGGTCTAACTCCTAGCAGCTGTATGAGGGCCCCAGCATTTTACTGGCTGTAGGCTGGAGGCTGTCATCTGGTCCTAGTAATTGACCACAGCTCCTTGCTATGTGACCCTTCTCACAGGTAGTTTTTGCTATATCTGTTTGCCTTTTTAGAGCTATCAGAAGAGTATCTCTCTGCAGTTGGCTGCATGGGAATCTTAAAAATGGAGTCTGATCTATGTATATATAAGTTACATAACTGACTTTCAATCACTTTGACAAATAACCTAATCAAGGAAGTGACATCCCACCACATTTGCCTCATTATATTTTTGAGAAGCAAGTCGTAGATTCCATCTGAACTTAAGGGCAGGGGAGTACACAAGGGTTGGCATGACACATTAGGGGGCATCATAGGATGTGTCTACCAAACAGTTAAATCAGCCCTGCAGAGATGTATCTAGAAACTTCTTTTAGAATGTTCCAGTTATGTATTTATTAAAGCTTTGAAATTTTATTAGTAATTGAAGGCAAAAGGAAATATCTCAGCCAACTTTCCATTACAAAAATATCAAAACTTTTTTAAAAAGATTCCATGAGATGAAAGGATTTGAACAAAGTGTACAAGAGATATGGGAATTGCATGTTTGAGACAGATTTAGTCCATTAATCAGAAGTACATTTTAGACATTTTTCAATTTGTGATCATAAAAAAAGTAAAATAAAATGCAGCTAATATAAAGCAGGGAAAAATAGAAGATAAGACACATTGCAATAACAGATAAATATAACCTAATTAAAGAAAAAATTTAAAGTAAGGAAAAAAGTGCCATAATAAAAATTCGGTAATATTGATCATAAAAATAGAATCAGCACTGTGAAAAAAATATAGTGATTGAAGTGGAGGACAAGCTTATTTATGAATGGCAGATAAAAGGAAATTCAAGTGTGCCTAATATTTTCATCATCTCCATGTAATCAAATGACAATTTCATCTTCAATGTTGTTATATTCAGAAATACATGTTTAATGTTTGATTAAGAATTTAATATTACCATAACTAGGATAAAAATTCATCTATAGTACTCCATTTTGCCAGATGAGAAAAATTTCCATTTTACACAACACATAGGAAGAAAAATGAAACAAGAAAATAGAAAATGAAATAATATAACTGAAGTAATAATAATAGATCCACTATAATAAATTTAGCATGATTAATTTTCTTATTTACGAAAGGGCTCGAAGTTGAGTGTTTTTATAAATCAATGCATATATATCACGTTAAATAGAATCTCAACTAAAGCACAGACCCAGAAACTTTAATTAGTTTAATAATACATCTCGTCCATTTTAAGGCTGGGGAAATCGGATGCTACCTTTTGATAATAAAACGTAAAAAAAAAAAAAAAAGAAATGCTGATATGTTTTAAAGCTGCCACAACTTCTTCATGCTCTTGTTCTTGTCTTTTCCTGAACTGAATCTTAGGAACAAGGACTCGAGTAAATAGGGGGTCATTATGACCTGGCTGTTGATTATTTTTCCCACGGCAGACATCCATCTTTCATGAGGCTAATATCTTTCAAGGGCACATTTTGGATACTCATTCTGAAACGACCTTTCACACTGCCTGGTTTCCTAAAGAGATGTTGCAGTTTTTGGCTAATCCTTGTGGACTTCTTCTCTAAGTCCTGGCTCTATAAGTGCCACCACTCATATCATCCTACCCGTGTAGGCAAATCGCCATGATGGATGGACACAGTTATGCCCTGTGGCAGTTACTTTTCTGCTGGTGATAAATGTCTTACTGCCCACACTATGGTAGAAGTGCTGCTTCTTTTTTTGTTGTTGTTATAAAGATGTGGGGTACAATTCAGGATTAGGTATACAAACGTTGATTATGCAGGTACCCCAGTTGATGAGGTATGCCCCTCCCTCCCCTAGCAGTTTCCTTCAACTGCCAATCCCTCCTCCCTACCTTGACAACTTTCCATTACTGCCAAACTCCTTCTTATAGTATTATAATTGTTCAAGTTCTGCTTATGAGTGAGAACATATGGTACTCTGTTCTTTGTTTCTGTGATAGTTCACTAAGTATGATCAACTCCAAATCCATCCAAGTTGCTGCGAAGTCCATATATTTTTCCTTCTTTATGGCTGCATAATATTCCATTGTGTATATGTACCACATTTTCTTTATCCAGTCCAGCTTCGATGGGCAACATGGTTGGTTCCATGGTTTTGATATCGTGAATAGAGCTCCAACAAACACACGCGCAGGTATCATTTTTGTAGAATGATTTAAGTTCTACTCTGCTCTTACCTTGCCTGGCCATCTCAGGCAGATCTAGCCACTTCTTTCCTTCTGTCTTCTCTCTGTGAAAAGTGGGTGCTAGTTTCTTTGCTCATAATGTGCTCGATGCTCCAGGGACACATGGAAGTTTCTTATGGGTCTTTCTCACAGCCTAATATGTATGCTTGGATGGGGAACAGAGCGCCATGCCAAGTACGTCTGCACTTCTAAACACTCCTTTGAAACTATCTCCTTTAAAACCTCTAGCCTTAACAAAAGTGAAAGGTAGATGATGATAAAATGAGGCAAGACCTATTTCCATATCTTTTAAGCTCTGTGTGGATGTGTCTAGCACTTGTCTTTAAAATACATAAAAATGTCACAGCTATTATCCTGAGCTCTGTGGTTTTAGCCAAAAGTCTGAGCAGAAAGAAGGCCCTTTCTCACAATTCTATTATAAAATGACTAACATTTGTTAAGCGTTTATGCTACAAACACTGTGTGTCCAACGCCTCATTGTGTATGCACAACAGCATTAAGAGGTAGACATTAGTATTACACCAATTTTGCTGACTTAGTTGGGTGAGACACGACACATATTCTTTTTCTTTCTTTCTTTTTGAGTCAGAGTTTCATTCTGTCACCCAGGCTAGAGTGCAGTAGCACGCATGCTCACAGCCACTGCAACCTTGACCTGCTGTGCTCAGACGATCCTTTTGCTTCAGCCATCCAATTGGTTGGAACCACAGGCACGGGTCATCACGCCTGGCTAATTCTTTTGATGTACTGTAGAGATGAGATCTCACCATGTTGCTCAGGCTGGCCTCGAACTGCTGTGCACAGGCAATCCTCTCACCTCTGCCTCCCAAAGTACTAGGATTACAGGTATGACCCATCACTCCTGGCATCAGGACACATATTCTGAGATGAAGACTTGCCAGCAAGAAGTTGATTGGCGTGCTCCTGGAGAAATTGCCACTTTGAGGCATTTGCAACAGAGTCCTCAGCTGATTCCGGGGGAGTTTCAGAGCTGGGTGATCCTTCAGATTTGTTCTGAATTAAAGCGGAGAAGGCAGGACTTTGTGTCTGCACACTGACAGCTTTGGACAGCATTATTATAATTGGGTACTATCTTTATATTCTATCTTAGAGTTTTTGTTAGAAATGACTGCTGAATTAATCAAATGCCATTTCAGCATCTATTGATGGCATGTGTGTTTGTGTGTTGTGTGTGTAGTTCTAAGCAATTTTATCATGTGTGGATTTATACAATCACCAACACAATCAAGATGCAGAACTGTGTCATTATCACAATAATCTCCATTAATAGTGGTACCCACTCCTATTTCTGTCCCCCTGGCGATTACTAATCTGTTCTCTATAATTTTATCATTTCAAGAATGTTATATAAATGACATCATAATGTGTGTAATCGTTTGAGACTGGATTTTTTTTTCCACTCAGCATAATGCCCTTTAATTCCATTCCAAGTAGTTGTAGTACATCAACAGTCTATTCTTTTATTTGGGGCTGAGAGTTTCCCTATAATTGAGGGCAATTTCTGCAAAAGAATTCAGCTGTGAGTCATCAGCAAATGGGGTCAGGGGTGCCTCAGTCCTGAACACACAGCCTGTGTGCTGTCCCACAATACATATTGCATTTACTTATGACAAAAACAGACATTTAGCGAATTTAATTGTATTTTCCGTTTTTACACAGTCCACAGCTTGTACACATGGGAAAGTCAACCCTGACTTTATAAATTATCTTCAGGATGATAACTGTGTCTATCCTAAAATCAGGTTATAATGGGAGAAGGAGGAGCCAGCATGAGGGCACAGATAATAAAGGAGCAAAGGATATTAAAAAGCAAAACAGAAGGGACCAGAGCAATAATATTTGGCTTAGAAGAAATTGGAAAAATGAATAGGTTATGGCTCTGGATAAATCGGAAAGATAAATACAAATCTTTTATGAAAAACAAGCACAATGACGAGGTTAGTTTATAAATTGATTCATCTAATCCTGGATACATTCAAGGTTATTTAAAATGGGCAAAATGTTGACAAAATGAAGAGCTTAATTCATACTCGGAAGACCGCACAACTTTAATACCAAAATCTGACGAAATGGTAGGGCAAAAAATAAAAGTATAGATCATCTGCTCTTATGAGATATGCAATGATTCCCATTACAGTTTTGAAAATAAAATTAGATAATTTATAAAAGAGTAAAATACTTTATGGACAAGTTGGGTTTATTCTGCACTACTCAAGAGCAGATAAATAACTGAAAACATCTAGTATAATTCATAATTGAGAACCGAGACCATCTGTGTCAGCGTGACTTAGGTAAGACTAGATCACCTATGTCAACATGACTTGGCTATCTAATCCAGGAAAGCCTTGCCCAGGAAAGAGAAAACTACAAACTAATAAATAATTTTATTGTTTGCTTTTTTAAATGCCCCAGAGCTATTTATCAAAGACAAAGTCTACTGAGCTGGGTAGTTTGCTTACAAAATTACATTTTACTTACCAAACTTGCTTCAAGGCCCTTACTTTTCTGGGTCTACCAATCCAAAACTATTGTTATCTTAAAACTTGTCCAACCCCGATCAGTTCTCTATTTTTAAAGAGCTACCTAAACCAAAGAACGTAGACATCAAAGCCCTACAAATATTCTACTTCTGACTTCTTTCCGAGGTCCTGCTAAATCCCTATTAAGTAGTTTTCTCCCTTACTTCAGTGAGCTTAAATAAACTCGGTATTGCTTTATTAACAAGTTTGCTTAGGATATCGTGGTAAGTTCAGCAGTATCAACCAAGATGATAGGTTATAACAACATGAAAATATATTTAAAATCTTTTGCCACTAAGAAACATAAATTTAATAGTAATTTGTAATACAAATAAATATTAAGCAGGTAATAGAAAATAGTGACAATACCAAATGTCAGAGAGGAGGTAGAGAGATTAGACTTTTGATGTCCCTTGCTGGGAATATAAAATGGTAATACTGCTTTGGAAAATAGTTTAGAAACTCCTTGTAAAACAAAGCATACCCTGACTACATAATAGCAATCACATGCCTGGGCATTTATTGCAGGGTACCAAAACCTCACGTCCACACAAAAACCTGCACACATTTCAGGATATTTGCAAGGCTTTATTTGTAAAATCATCAAAAATTGAAAGCAATTCAAGTGCCCTCAGTGGAAGACTTATTAAACAAACTGTAGCAGATCAATATATTGAAATGCTACTGCACAACATACAGCTACTTGGAATGGAGTTAAAGGGCATTACGCCGAGTGAAAAAAAATCCAGCCTCAGAAGATTACATACAGTACGATGCCATTTATATAACATTCTTGAAATGATAAAATTATAAAGAACAGATCAGTAATTGCCAGGGGACAGAAATAGGAGTGGGTACCACTATTAAGGGAGATCAGGGAGACCGCTGTGATAATGAGACAGTTCTGCATCTTGATTGTGTTGGTGATTGTATAAATCTACACATGATAAAATTGCCTAGAACTACATACACAACACACAAATGCACATACTATCAATAGATGCTGAAAGGGTATTTGATAAATTCAGCAGTCATTTCTAACAAACACTCTAACAAATATAATACAAAGGAAGTAACTAATTATAATAATACTGTCCAATAAAAACAAAAATGACAAAGCAGATCATTTCAATTAAAATTATTTATTTTGTAGAAAGTTTAATAGCAACTGAACAATAAGTAATTTCTGATAAAGTTGTTTTTATTATGATGTTATATTTTAGTATAAATAGCAAATTGACTTAATTAAAATTATGGATTAGTAGTTAAAAATAAAGTAACCGATAAATTGAAAAGTAACAGTAACAATAATGAGGGTGATTTAATTGCTAGTTCACCATGCTCAAAATGCAAAAAAATCACGCAAGTCCCAAGTGAAACATAGAATATGTAAATACATCCCTCCTAGTAAATTAAAAATTGACAATTCAGCTTCAGAAAAACAATATCATTCTAATATAGTTGGCTTTTTTAAAACTTTTTTTATTATAAAATTGTGGGGTACAGTTAAGGGTTAGGTATACAAATGAGCATCATTCAGGCACCCTTGTTAATAAGGGGTGTCTCCCCATCCCCAGACAGATATTGACTACTGTTAATCCCAACTCCCTTTCCCTCCCTCCCCACCTCCATAGTTTCCCACCACTGTCAATCTTGTTCTTATAGTATTATGATAGATGTTCAAGGTCCACTATATGAGTGAGAACATGTGATACTCAGATCTTTGTTTCTGTGAGAGGTCACTCAGTATTATAGACTGTAGTTCCATCCAGGTTGCTGCAAAATTCATGATTTTGTCCTTTTTTATGCCTGCATAGTATTCCATCGTGTATATGTACCAGTCCTCTTTTGATGGACAGCATAGTTGATTCCAGGTTCTTGCTATTGTGAACAATGCTGCAATAAACATATGTGTGCAAGTATCTTTTTTATAGAGTGATTTGAGTTCTTCAGGGTATATTCCTAGTAGGGGGAATGTGGGGTCATATGGGAAGTCAATATATAGAGCTTTTAGGAGTTGCCACACTGTTTTCCACAGAGATTGCACTAGTTTGAACTCCCATCAACAGTGTAGAAGTGTTCCCTTTTCGCCACACCCTCTCCAGCAGCTGTTATTTTTTGAGTTGATAATTGCCATTCTGACTGGAGTTAGGTGGTATCTCAGTGAGGTTTGATTTGCATCTCCTTGATGATTAGTGAGGTTGAACATTTCTTCATGTATCTGTTGGCTGCTCGGATGTCTTCCTTTGAGAAATGTCTGTCATATCTTTTGCCCACTTTATAATGGGGTTGTTGGTTTTTTTTTCTTTTCAACACGTTTGGGTTCCTTGTAGATCCAAAATGTTAAGCCTTTGTTGAACCTGGAGTTGGCAACTATTTTTACCCAGTCTGTGGGCTGTCTCCCTACTCTCTTTTTTTTTTTTTTTTTTTTGAGTTGGAGTCTCACTCGGTAGCCCAGACTGGAGTGCAGTGGCCGCTCCCAGCCACCACAGTCTCGACCTGCTGGGCTCCGGCGATCCTTTCGCCTCAGCCTTTCAAGTAGCTGGAATTATAGGCATGAGCTACCACGCTCGGCTGATTTTTTGATTTATTGTAGAGATGAGGTCTTGCTGCCCAGGCGGGTCTCGAACCCGTGGGCTCAGGCAATCCACTCAGCCTCCCAAAGGCGCGGGATTACAGGCTGAGCCACTGAGCCCCGCCTCCCTGCTCTCTTAATGGTTTCTCTGGCTTTGCAGAAGCTTGTCAGTTTAATGACGTCCCAGTTATCTAGCTTATCTCTTATGGCCTGTGGGTTTTGACTTTTGTTCAGGAATTAGATGCTGGTTCCTATTTCCATAAGGGTATGTCCTGCATTTTCTAGAGTTCTTACGGTTTGAGGTTTTACATTTAGGTCTCTGATCCATTTAGAGTTAATTTTTGTGTATGGGGATAGATAGGGGTTTTGTTTGAGTCTTCTGCATGTGGTCAGCCAGTTTTCCCAGCACCATTTACTGAATAGGTTCTCCTCTCCCCAGTGGTAGGTGGTGGAGGCTTTGTCGAAGATGAGTTGGTTGAAAAATTGAGGTTTAGCTTCTGGAATCTCAATTCTATTCCATTGGTCTATATGCCTGTTTTTGTCCCTATACCAAGCTGTTTTGATTATTGTAGCTTTATAGAAAAGTTTGAAGTCAGGTAATGTGATACAGCCTGCTTTGTTTTGTTTTGTTTTGTTTTTGCTGAGGATTGTTCTGGCTATTCTTGGTCGTTTGTGTTTCCATATGAATTCCTGTATTGTTTTTTCTAGGTCTGAGCAGAATGTTGCTGGTAATTTGATGGGTATTGCATTAAATCTATAGATTGCCTTAGGTAGGATGGACAGCTTCACAATGTTGATTCTTCCAACCCATGAGCATGGGATATTTTTCCACTTGTTGGTGTCGTCTTTGATTTCTTTGAGCAGTGTTTTGTAGTTTTCATTGCAAAGGTCTTTCACGTCTCTGGTTAGGAAGATGCGAAGGTATTTCATTTTTTTTGTGGCTATTGTGAATGGAATTGTGCTTTTTATTTGGGGTTCTATTTGTTTATTATTGGTGTAAAGAAATGCGATAGTCTTTTGTACATTTATTTTATATCCTGATACTTTGCCAAAGTCCTTTATCAGTGTAAGGAGGTTTTTGACAGATTCTCTTGGGTTTTCAAGGTACACAGTCATGTCATCTGCAAAGAGAGATAACTTGACTTCCTCTTTTCCTATTTGGATACACCTGATTGCCTTCTCTTCTCTGATTGCTCTAGCCAGGACTTTCAATACTATATTGAACAGGAGGGATGAGAATGGGCATCCTTGTCTTGTTCCAGTTTTCGGGAGAAATGGTTCCAATTTTTGTCCATTTAGGAGTATGCTGGCTGTGGGTTTCTCATAGATGGCTTTTACTATCTTGAGGTATGTTCCTCGTATGCCTAGATGTTCAAGGGTTTTTATCAAGAAGGGATGTTGGGTTTTATCAAAAGCTTTTTCTGCATCTAATGATATAATCATGTGGTTTTTGTTTTGACATCTGTTAATGTATTTAATTACATTTATGGTTTTATGAATGGTGAACCAGCCTTGCATCCCAGGTATGAAGCCTAGTTGGTCATGATGGATGATTTTTGAGATGTGTTGTTGAATCCAGTTTGCTAGGATCATGTTGAGAATTTTAGCATCTATGTTCACCAAAGATATTGGCCTTCAGTTCTCTTTCTTTGTTGGGTCTTTACCTGACTTGGGTATCAATGTTATGTTAGCTTTGATTTGGGGAGAGTTTCATCTTTTTCAATTGCCTGGAATACCTTCAGTAGGATTGGTATCAGCTCCTCCTTAAATGTCTTGTAGAATTTCTGCTGGAAGCCATCTGGACCAGGGCTTTTTGTGTAGGTAATTTTCTTATTACACAGTCAATTTC